>NW_027464697.1:530000-535000 GCF_043290135.1 Rhipicephalus microplus | reverse complement strand
ATGGCACTTAGTGAGATGCAGTGTTTTTCACCATTACAAGTCGGGAACTGCGATATCTAATGTGAAAGCGCTTGCAAACGTCGTTAGGTTAGGTTAGGTTAGGTTAGGTTAGGTTAGGTTAGGTTACGTTAGGTTAGGTTTGGTTAGGTTAGGTTAGGTTTGGTTATGTTAGGTTAGGTTGGGTTAGGTTAGGTTAGGTTAGGTTAGGTTAGGTTAAGATATGAACCGCGCTAAAACCGCATTAAACAATGTCACTTAGTGAGATGCAGTGTTTTTCACCTTTACAAGTTGGGAACTGCGATATCTAATGTGAAATCGCTTGAAACCGTCGTAATGTTGTAGAAAGCAATGTAAAGTAGCGAGTAAAACGTTTTCTAACGATAGAAGTGCGAAGGTTATGTTAGGTTGAGTTATGTTAGTTTAAGCTAGGTAGCGTCGTGAAACCACCAAAAACGACGTCATCTAACGAGATAGTGTTGTTTATTGCGAGTACGAAACTGCGATAGGTGAAATGTTGTGAAAGCACACAAAACGGCATGAACAAGCCAAATACTGCGTGTTGTACCGTTACAAGTGCGAAACTGCTATGTTGTGACATTCTCGGTAAAGCGCATGCAAGTATCGTGAAACCTTAAAGAACGATGTCATTTAGCGAGATACAGCGTTCTGTACTGTAATAAGTTGGTGAGAAACTGTGAGGTCAAGCAAATATCGTAATTGTGAACGAAACAGTGTAATTGAGCGTCTTTAGATACAAGTGCGAATGTTAGGTTAGGTTGACATATCAACCATCGTAAAACCGCATTAAACAATGTCACTTAGTGAGATGTAGTGTTTTTCAACATTACAAGTCGGGAACTACGATATCTAATGTGAAAGCGCATGAAACCGTCGTAATCTTCTAGAAAACATTGTAAAGTTGCGAGTAAAACGTTTTCTAACGATAGAAGTGCGAAGGTTAGGTTAGGTTAGGTTAGTTTAGGCTAGGTAGCGTCGTGAAACTACCAAAAACGACGTCATCTAAAGAGATAGTGTTCTTTTATTGCGAGTATTAAACTGCGATAGGTGAAATGTGAAAGCACACAAAACGGCATGAACAAGCCAAATACGGCGTGTTCTACCGTTACAAACGCGAAACTGCTATATTGTGATATTCTCGTTAAAGCGCATGCAAGCATCGTGAAACCTTAAAGAACAATGTCATTTAGCGAGATACAGCGTTCTGTACTGCAATAAGTTGGCGAAAAACTGTGAGGTTATGCAAATATCGTAATTGTGAACGAAACAGTGTAATAGAGCGTTTTTCAATACAAGTACGAATGTTAGGTTAGGTTAAGATATGAACCGTCGTAAAACCGCATTAAACAATGTCACTTAGTGAGATGCAGTGTTTTTCACCATTACAAGTCGGGAACTGCGATATCTAATGTGAAAGCGCTTGCAAACGTCGTTAGGTTAGGTTAGGTTAGGTTAGGTTAGGTTAGGTTAGGTTACGTTAGGTTAGGTTTGGTTAGGTTAGGTTAGGTTAGGTTATGTTAGGTTAGGTTAGGTTAGGTTAGGTTAGGTTAAGATATGAACCGCGCTAAAACGGCATTAAACAATGTCACTTAGTGAGATGCAGTGTTTTTCACCTTTAAAAGTTGGGAACTGCGATATCTAATGTGAAAGCGCTTGAAACCGTCGTAATGTTGTAGAAAGCAATGTAAAGTAGCGAGTAAAACGTTTTCTAACGATAGAAGTGCGAAGGTTATGTTAGGTTGAGTTATGTTAGTTTAAGCTAGGTAGCATCGTGAAACCACCAAAAACGACGTCATCTAACGAGATAGTGTTGTTTATTGCGAGTACGAAACTTCGATAGGTGAAATGTTGTGAAAGCACACAAAACGGCATGAACAAGCCAAATACTGCGTGTTGTACCGTTACAAGTGCGAAACTGCTATGTTGTGACATTCTCGGTAAAGCGCATGCAAGTATCGTGAAACCTTAAAGAACGATGTCATTTAGCGAGATACAGCGTTCTGTACTGTAATAAGTTGGTGAGAAACTGTGAGGTCAAGCAAATATCGTAATTGTGAACGAAACAGTGTAATTGAGCGTTTTTCAATATAAGTACGAATGTTAGGTTAGGTTAAGATATGAACCGTCGTAAAACCGCATTAAACAATGTCACTTGATGAGATGCAGTGTTTTTCACCATTACAAGTCGGGAACTGCGATATCTAATGTGAAAGCGCTTGCAAACGTCGTTAGGTTAGGTTAGGTTAGGTTAGGTTAGGTTACGTTAGGTTAGGTTAGGTTAGGTTTGGTTAGGTTAGGTTAGGTTAGGTTAGGGATGTTAGGTAAGGTTTGGTTAGGTTAGGTTAGGTTAGGTTGGGTTAGGTAAGGTTAGGTTAGGTTAAGATATGAACCGCGCTAAAACCGCATTAAACAATGTCACTTAGTGAGATGCTGTGTTTTTCACCATTACAAGTCGGGAACTGCGATATCTAATGTGAAAGCGCTTGCAAACGTCGTTAGGTTAGGTTAGGTTAGGTTAGGTTAGGTTACGTTAGGTTAGGTTTGGTTAGGTTAGGTTAGGTTAGGTTATGTTAGGTTAGGTTGGGTTAGGTTAGGTTAGGTTAGGTTAAGATATGAACCGCGCTAAAACCGCATTAAACAATGTCACTTAGTGAGATGCAGTGTTTTTCACCTTTACAAGTTGGGAACTGCGATATCTAATGTGAAAGCGCATGAAACCGTCGTAATCTTGTAGAAAATATTGTAAAGTGGTGAGTAAAACGTTTTCTAACGATAGAAGTGCGAAGGTTAGGTTAGGTTAGGTTAGTTTAAGCTAGGTAGCGTCGTGAAACTACCAAAAACGACGTCATCTAACGAGATAGTGTTGTTTTATAGCGAGTATAAAACTGCGATAGGTGAAATGTTGTGAAAGCACACAAAACGGCATGAACAAGCCAAATACTGCGTGTTCTACCGTTACAAGTGCGAAACTGCTATATTGTGATATTCTCGTTAAAGCGCATGCAAGCATCGTGAAACCTTAAAGAACAATGTCATTTAGCGAGATACAACGTTCTGTACTGCAATAAGTTGGTGAAAAACTGTGAGGTTATGCAAATATGGTAATTGTGAACAAAACAGTGTAATAGAGCGTTTTTAGATACAAGTGCGAATGTTAGGTTAGGTTAAGATATGAACCGTCGTAAAACCGCATTAAACAATGTCACTTAGTGAGATGTAGTGTTTTTCAACATTACAAGTCGGGAACTACGATATCTAATGTGAAAGCGCATGAAACCGTCGTAATCTTGTAGAAAACATTGTAAAGTGGTGAGTAAAACGTTTTCTAACGATAGAAGTGCGAAGGTTAGGTTAGGTTAGGTTAGTTTAAGCTAGGTAGCGTCGTGAAACTACCAAAAACGACGTCATCTAACGAGATAGTGTTGTTTTATAGCGAGTATTAAACTGCGATAGGTGAAATGTTGTGAAAGCACACAAAACGGCATGAACAAGCCAAATACTGCGTGTTCTACCGTTACAAGTGCGAAACTGCTATATTGTGATATTCTCGTTAAAGCGCATGCAAGCATCGTGAAACCTTAAAGAACAATGTCATTTAGCGAGATACAACGTTCTGTACTGCAATAAGTTGGTGAGAAACTGTGAGGTTATGCAAATATGGTAATTGTGAACAAAACAGTGTAATAGAGCGTTTTTAGATACAAGTGCGAATGTTAGGTTAGGTTAAGATATGAACCGTCGTAAAACCGCATTAAACAAATGTCAATTAGTGAGATGCAGTGTTTTTCACCATTAAAAGTCGGGAACTGCGATATCTAATGTGAAAGCGCTTGCAAACGTCGTTAGGTTAGGTTAGGTTAGGTTAGGTTAGGTTACGTTAGGTTAGGTTTGGTTAGGTTAGGTTAGGTTAGGTTATGTTAGGTTAGGTTGGGTTAGGTTAGGTTACGTTAGGTTAAGGTATGAACCGTCGTAAAACCGCATTAAACAATGTCACTTAGTGAGATGCAGTGTTTTTCACCTTTACAAGTTGGGAACTGCGATATCTACAGTGAAAGCACTTGAAACCGTCGTAATGTTGTAGAAAGCAATGTAAAGTAGCGAGTAAAACGTTTTCTAACGATAGAAGTGCGAAGGTTATGTTAGGTTGAGTTATGTTAGTTTAAGCTAGGTAGCGTCGTGAAACCACCAAAAACGACGTCATCTAACGAGATAGTGTTGTTTTATTGCGAGTACGAAACTGCGATAGGTAAAATGTTGTGAAAGCACACAAAACGGCATGAACAAGCCAAATACTGCGTGTTGTACCGTTACAAGTGCGAAACTGCTATGTTGTGACATTCTCGGTAAAGCGCATGCAAGTATCGTGAAACCTTAAAGAACGATGTCATTTAGCGAGATACAGCGTTCTGTACTGTAATAAGTTGGTGAGAAACTGTGAGGTCAAGCAAATATCGTAATTGTGAACGAAACAGTGTAATTGAGCGTCTTTAGATACAAGTGCGAATGTTAGGTTAGGTTGACATATCAACCGTCGTAAAACCGCATTAAACAATCTCACTTAGTGAGATGTAGTGTTTTTCAACATTACAAGTCGGGAACTACGATATCTAATGTGAAAGCGCATGAAACCGTCGTAATCTTGTAGAAAACATTGTAAAGTTGCGAATAAAACGTTTTCTAACGATAGAAGTGCGAAGGTTAGGTTAGGTTAGGTTAGGTTAAGCTAGGTAGCGTCGTGAAACTACCAAAAACGACGTCATCTAACGAGATAGTGTTGTTTTATTGCGAGTATTAAACTGCGATAGGTGAAATGTTGTGAAAGCACACAAAACGGAATGAACAAGCCAAATACTGCGTGTTCTACCGTTACAAGTGCGAAACTGCTATATTGTGATATTCTCGTTAAAGCGCATGCAAGCATCGTGAAACCTTAAAAAACAATGTCATTTAGGAAGATACAGCGTCTGTACTGCAATAAGTTG
>NW_027464697.1:387500-527500 GCF_043290135.1 Rhipicephalus microplus | reverse complement strand
AGGTTACGTTAGGTTAGGTTAGGTCAGGAAAGGTTAGGTTACGTTAGAATAGGTTAGGTTAGGTTAGGTTACGTTAGGTTAGGTTAAGTTAGGTTAGGTTAGGTTTGGTTAGGTTAGGTTAGGTTAGCTTAGGTTAGGTTAGATTGGGTTGGGTTGGGTTAGGTTGGGTCAGGTTAGGTTAGGTTAGGTTAGGTTGGGTTAGGTTAGTTTAGGTTAGGTTAGGTTAGGTTAGGTTGGGTCGGGTTGGGTTAGGTTAGGTTAGGTTAGGTAAGGTTAGGTTAGGTTAGGTTAGGTTACGTTAGGTTAAGGTATGAACCATCGTAAAACCGCATTAAACAATGTCACTTAGTGAGATGCAGTGTTTTTCACCTTTACAAGTTGGGAACTGTGATATCTAATGTGAAAGCGCTTGAAACCGTCGTAATGTTGTAGAAAGCAATGTAAAGTAGCGAGTATAACGTTTTCTAACGATAGAAGTGCGAAGGTTATGTTAGGTTGAGTTATGTTAGTTTAAGCTAGGTGGCGTCGTGAAACTACCAAAAACAACGTCATCTAACGAGATAGTGTTGTTTTATTGCGAGTACGAAACTGCGATAGGTGAAATGTTGTGAAAGCACACAAAACGGCATGAACAAGCCAAATACTGCGTGTTGTACCGTTACAAGTGCGAAACTGCTATAATGTGATATTCTTGTTAAAGCGCATGCAAGCATCGTGAAACCTTAAAGAACGATGTCATTTAGCGAGATACAGCGTTCTGTACTGCAATAAGTTGGTGAAAAACTGTGAGGTTATGCAAATATCGTAATTGTGAACGAAACAGTGTAATAGAGCGTTTTTCCATACAAGTACGAATGTTAGGTTAGGTTAAGATATGAACCGTCGTAAAACCGCATTAAACAATGGCACTTAGTGAGATGCAGTGTTTTTCACCATTACAAGTCGGGAACTGCGATATCTAATGTGAAAGCGCTTGCAAACGTCGTTAGGTTAGGTTAGGTTAGGTTAGGTTAGGTTAGGTTAGGTTAGGTTAGGTTACGTTAGGTTAGGTTTGGTTAGGTTAGGTTAGGTTAGGTTATGTTAGGTTAGGTTAGGTTAGGTTAGGTTAGGTTAGGTTAAGATATGAACCGCGCTAAAACGGCATTAAACAATGTCACTTAGTGAGATGCAGTGTTTTTCACCTTTAAAAGTTGGGAACTGCGATATCTAATGTGAAAGCGCTTGAAACCGTCGTAATGTTGTAGAAAGCAATGTAAAGTAGCGAGTAAAACGTTTTCTAACGATAGAAGTGCGAAGGTTATGTTAGGTTGAGTTATGTTAGTTTAAGCTAGGTAGCGTCGTGAAACCACCAAAAACGACGTCATCTAACGAGATAGTGTTGTTTATTGCGAGTACGAAACTTCGATAGGTGAAATGTTGTGAAAGCACACAAAACGGCATGAACAAGCCAAATACTGCGTGTTGTACCGTTACAAGTGCGAAACTGCTAAGTTGTGACATTCTCGGTAAAGCGCATGCAAGTATCGTGAAACCTTAAAGAACGATGTCATTTAGCGAGATACAGCGTTCTGTACTGTAATAAGTTGGTGAGAAACTGTGAGGTCAAGCAAATATCGTAATTGTGAACGAAACAGTGTAATTGAGCGTTTTTCAATATAAGTACGAATGTTAGGTTAGGTTAAGATATGAACCGTCGTAAAACCGCATTAAACAATGTCACTTGATGAGATGCAGTGTTTTTCACCATTACAAGTCGGGAACTGCCATATCTAATGTGAAAGCGCTTGCAAACGTCGTTAGGTTAGGTTAGGTTAGGTTAGGTTAGGTTAGGTTAGGTTACGTTAGGTTAGGTTTGGTTAGGTTAGGTTAGGTTAGGTTATGTTAGGTTAGGTTGGGTTAGGTTAGGTTAGGTTAGGTTAGGTTAGGTTAAGATATGAACCGCGCTAAAACCGCATTAAACAATGTCACTTAGTGAGATGCAGTGTTTTTCACCTTTACAAGTTGGGAACTGCGATATCTAATGTGAAAGCGCATGAAACCGTCGTAATCTTGTAGAAAATATTGTAAAGTGGTGAGTAAAACGTTTTCTAACGATAGAAGTGCGAAGGTTAGGTTAGGTTAGGTTAGTTTAAGCTAGGTAGCGTCGTGAAACTACCAAAAACGACGTCATCTAACGAGATAGTGTTGTTTTATAGCGAGTATAAAACTGCGATAGGTGAAATGTTGTGAAAGCACACAAAACGGCATGAACAAGCCAAATACTGCGTGTTCTACCGTTACAAGTGCGAAACTGCTATATTGTGATATTCTCGTTAAAGCGCATGCAAGCATCGTGAAACCTTAAAGAACAATGTCATTTAGCGAGATACAACGTTCTGTACTGCAATAAGTTGGTGAAAAACTGTGAGGTTATGCAAATATGGTAATTGTGAACAAAACAGTGTAATAGAGCGTTTTTAGATACAAGTGCGAATGTTAGGTTAGGTTAAGATATGAACCGTCGTAAAACCGCATTAAACAATGTCACTTAGTGAGATGTAGTGTTTTTCAACATTACAAGTCGGGAACTACGATATCTAATGTGAAAGCGCATGAAACCGTCGTAATCTTGTAGAAAACATTGTAAAGTGGTGAGTAAAACGTTTTCTAACGATAGAAGTGCGAAGGTTAGGTTAGGTTAGGTTAGTTTAAGCTAGGTAGCGTCGTGAAACTACCAAAAACGACGTCATCTAACGAGATAGTGTTGTTTTATAGCGAGTATTAAACTGCGATAGGTGAAATGTTGTGAAAGCACACAAAACGGCATGAACAAGCCAAATACTGCGTGTTCTACCGTTACAAGTGCGAAACTGCTATATTGTGATATTCTCGTTAAAGCGCATGCAAGCATCGTGAAACCTTAAAGAACAATGTCATTTAGCGAGATACAACGTTCTGTACTGCAATAAGTTGGTGAGAAACTGTGAGGTTATGCAAATATGGTAATTGTGAACAAAACAGTGTAATAGAGCGTTTTTAGATACAAGTGCGAATGTTAGGTTAGGTTAAGATATGAACCGTCGTAAAACCGCATTAAACAAATGTCAATTAGTGAGATGCAGTGTTTTTCACCATTAAAAGTCGGGAACTGCGATATCTAATGTGAAAGCGCTTGCAAACGTCGTTAGGTTAGGTTAGGTTAGGTTAGGTTAGGTTAGGTTACGTTAGGTTAGGTTTGGTTAGGTTAGGTTAGGTTAGGTTATGTTAGGTTAGGTT
The DNA here is from genome assembly GCF_043290135.1 of Rhipicephalus microplus. Classification (NCBI taxonomy): domain Eukaryota; kingdom Metazoa; phylum Arthropoda; class Arachnida; order Ixodida; family Ixodidae; genus Rhipicephalus; species Rhipicephalus microplus. Next base: position 524,245 of record NW_027464697.1, on the reverse strand, counting down.
GGGTTAGGTTAGGTTACGTTAGGTTAAGGTATGAACCGTCGTAAAACCGCATTAAACAATGTCACTTAGTGAGATGCAGTGTTTTTCACCTTTACAAGTTGGGAACTGCGATATCTACAGTGAAAGCACTTGAAACCGTCGTAATGTTGTAGAAAGCAATGTAAAGTAGCGAGTAAAACGTTTTCTAACGATAGAAGTGCGAAGGTTATGTTAGGTTGAGTTATGTTAGTTTAAGCTAGGTAGCGTCGTGAAACCACCAAAAACGACGTCATCTAACGAGATAGTGTTGTTTTATTGCGAGTACGAAACTGCGATAGGTAAAATGTTGTGAAAGCACACAAAACGGCATGAACAAGCCAAATACTGCGTGTTGTACAGTTACAAGTGCGAAACTGCTATATTGTGATATTCTCGTTAAAGCGCATGCAAGCATCGTGAAACCTTAAAAAACAATGTCATTTAGGAAGATACAGCGTTCTGTACTGCAATAAGTTGGTGAAAAACTGTGAGGTTATGCAAATATCGTAATTGTGAACAAAACAGTGTAATAGAGCGTTTTTAGATACAAGTGCGAATGTTAGGTTAGGTTAAGATATGAACCGTCGTAAAACCGCATTAAACAATGTCAATTAGTGAGATGCAGTGTTTTTCACCATTAAAAGTGGGGAACTGCGATATCTAATGTGAAAGCGCTTGCAACCGTCGTTAGGTTAGGTTAGGTTAGGTTAGGTTAGGTTAGGTTTGGTTAGGTTAGGTTAGGTTAGGTTAGGTTAGGTTAGGTTGGGTTGAGTTGGGTTAGGTTAGGTTACGTTAGGTTAGGTTGGGTTAGGTTAGGTTAGGTTAGGTTACGTTAGGTTAGGTTAGGTTAGGTTAGGTTAGGTTTGGTTACGTTAGGTTAGGTTAGGTTAGGTAAGGATAATTTGGTTAGGTTAAGTAAGGTTAGGTTAGGTTAGGTTAGGTTGGGTTGGGTGTTGTTGGGTTGGGTTGGGTTGGGTTAGGTTGGGTTAGGTTAGGTTAGGTTACGTTAGGCTAGGTTAGGTTAGGTTAGGTTACGTTAGGTAATGTTAGGTTAGGTTACGTTAGGTTAGGTTAGGTCAGGTAAGGTTAGGTTACGTTAGAATAGGTTAGGTTAGGTTAGGTTACGTTAGGTTAGGTTAAGTTAGGTTAGGTTAGGTTTGGTTAGGTTAGGTTAGGTTAGCTTAGGTTAGGTTAGATTGGGTTGGGTTGGGTTAGGTTGGGTTAGGTTAGGTTAGGTTAGGTTAGGTTGGGTTAGGTTAGTTTAGGTTAGGTTAGGTTAGGTTAGGTTGGGTCGGGTTGGGTTATGTTAGGTTAGGTTAGGTAAGGTTAGGTTAGGTTAGGTTAGGTTACGTTAGGTTAAGGTATGAACCATCGTAAAACCGCATTAAACAATGTCACTTAGTGAGATGCAGTGTTTTTCACCTTTACAAGTTGGGATCTGCGATATCTACAGTGAAAGCGCTTGAAACCGTCGTAATGTTGTAGAAAGCAATGTAAAGTAGCGAGTAAAACGTTTTCTAACGATAGAAGTGCGAAGGTTATGTTAGGTTGAGTTATGTTAGTTTAAGCTAGGTAGCGTCGTGAAACCACCAAAAACGACGTCATCTAACGAGATAGTGTTGTTTTATTGCGAGTACGAAACGTCGATAGGTAAAATGTTGTGAAAGCACACAAAACGGCATGAACAAGCCGAATACTGCGTGTTGTACCGTTACAAGTGCGAAACTGCTATGTTGTGACATTCTCGGTAAAGCGCATGCAAGTATCGTGAAACCTTAAAAAACGATGTCATTTAGCGAGATACAGCGTTCTGTACTGTAATAAGTTGGTGAGAAACTGTGAGGTCAAGCAAATATCGTAATTGTGAACGAAACAGTGTAATTGAGCGTCTTTAGATACAAGTGCGAATGTTAGGTTAGGTTGACATATCAACCGTCGTAAAACCGCATTAAACAATCTCACTTAGTGAGATGTAGTGTTTTTCAACATTACAAGTCGGGAACTACGATATCTAATGTGAAAGCGCATGAAACCGTCGTAATCTTGTAGAAAACATTGTAAAGTTGCGAATAAAACGTTTTCTAACGATAGAAGTGCGAAGGTTAGGTTAGGTTAGGTTAGGTTAAGCTAGGTAGCGTCGTGAAACTACCAAAAACGACGTCATCTAACGAGATAGTGTTGTTTTATTGCGAGTATTAAACTGCGATAGGTGAAATGTTGTGAAAGCACACAAAACGGAATGAACAAGCCAAATACTGCGTGTTCTACCGTTACAAGTGCGAAACTGCTATATTGTGATATTCTCGTTAAAGCGCATGCAAGCATCGTGAAACCTTAAAAAACAATGTCATTTAGGAAGATACAGCGTTCTGTACTGCAATAAGTTGGTGAAAAACTGTGAGGTTATGCAAATATCGTAATTGTGAACAAAACAGTGTAATAGAGCGTTTTTAGATACATGTGCGAATGTTAGGTTAGGTTAAGATATGAACCGTCGTAAAACCTCATTAAACAATGTCAATTAGTGAGATGCAGTGTTTTTCACCATTAAAAGTGGGGAACTGCGATATCTAATGTGAAAGCGCTTGCAACCGTCGTTAGGTTAGGTTAGGTTAGGTTAGGCTAGGTTAGGTTAGGTTTGGTTAGGTTAGGTTAGGTTAGGTTAGGTTAGGTTAGATTAGGTTCGGTTGGGTTGAGTTGGGTTAGGTTAGGTTAGGTTAGGTTAGGTTGGGTTAGGTTAGGTTAGGTTAGGTTAGGTTACGTTAGGTTAGGTTAGGTTAGGTTACGTTAGGTTAGGTTAGGTTAGGTAAGGATAATTTGGTTAGGTTAAGTAAGGTTAGGTTAGGTTAGGTTAGGTTAGGTTAGGTTGGGTGTTGTTGGGTTGGGTTTGGTTGGGTTAGGTTGGGTTAGGTTAGGTTAGGTTACGTTAGGCTAGGTTAGGTTAGGTTAGGTTACGTTAGGTAATGTTAGGTTAGGTTAGGTTACGTTAGGTTAGGTTAGGTCAGGTAAGGTTAGGTTGCGTTAGAATAGGTTAGGTTAGGTTAGGTTACGTTAGGTTAGGTTAAGTTAGGTTAGGTTAGGTTTGGTTAGGTTAGGTTAGGTTAGCTTAGGTTAGGTTAGATTGGGTTGGGTTGGGTTAGGTTGGGTTAGGTTAGGTTAGGTTAGGTTAGGTTGGGTTAGGTTAGTTTAGGTTAGGTTAGGTTAGGTTAGGTTAGGTTGGGTCGGGTTGGGTTAGGTTAGGTTAGGTTAGGTAAGGTTAGGTTAGGTTAGGTTAGGTTACGTTAGGTTAAGGTATGAACCATCGTAAAACCGCATTAAACAATGTCACTTAGTGAGATGCAGTGTTTTTCACCTTTACAAGTTGGGAACTGTGATATCTAATGTGAAAGCGCTTGAAACCGTCGTAATGTTGTAGAAAGCAATGTAAAGTAGCGAGTATAACGTTTTCTAACGATAGAAGTGCGAAGGTTATGTTAGGTTGAGTAATGTTAGTTTAAGCTAGGTGGCGTCGTGAAACTACCAAAAACAACGTCATCTAACGAGATAGTGTTGTTTTATTGCGAGTACGAAACTGCGATAGGTGAAATGTTGTGAAAGCACACAAAACGGCATGAACAAGCCAAATACTGCGTGTTGTACCGTTACAAGTGCGAAACTGCTATAATGTGATATTCTTGTTAAAGCGCATGCAAGCATCGTGAAACCTTAAAGAACGATGTCATTTAGCGAGATACAGCGTTCTGTACTGCAATAAGTTGGTGAAAAACTGTGAGGTTATGCAAATATCGTAATTGTGAACGAAACAGTGTAATAGAGCGTTTTTCCATACAAGTACGAATGTTAGGTTAGGTTAAGATATGAACCGTCGTAAAACCGCATTAAACAATGGCACTTAGTGAGATGCAGTGTTTTTCACCATTACAAGTCGGGAACTGCGATATCTAATGTGAAAGCGCTTGCAAACGTCGTTAGGTTAGGTTAGGTTAGGTTAGGTTAGGTTACGTTAGGTTAGGTTTGGTTAGGTTAGGTTAGGTTAGGTTACGTTAGGTTAGGTTAGGTTAGGTAAGGATAATTTGGTTAGGTTAAGTAAGGTTAGGTTAGGTTAGGGTTAGGTTGGGTTGGGTGTTGTTGGGTTGGGTTGGGTTGGGTTAGGTTGGGTTAGGTTAGGTTAGGTTACGTTAGGCTAGGTTAGGTTAGGTTAGGTTACGTTAGGTAATGTTAGGTTAGGTTAGGTTACGTTAGGTTAGGTTAGGTCAGGTAAGGTTAGGTTACGTTAGAATAGGTTAGGTTAGGTTAGGTTACGTTAGGTTAGGTTAAGTTAGGTTAGGTTAGGTTTGGTTAGGTTAGGTTAGGTTAGCTTAGGTTAGGTTAGATTGGGTTGGGTTGGGTTAGGTTGGGTTAGGTTAGGTTAGGTTAGGTTGGGTTAGGTTAGTTTAGGTTAGGTTAGGTTAGGTTAGGTTGGGTCGGGTTGGGTTAGGTTAGGTTAGGTTAGGTAAGGTTAGGTTAGGTTAGGTTAGGTTACGTTAGGTTAAGGTATGAACCATCGTAAAACCGCATTAAACAATGTCACTTAGTGAGATGCAGTGTTTTTCACCTTTACAAGTTGGGAACTGTGATATCTAATGTGAAAGCGCTTGAAACCGTCGTAATGTTGTAGAAAGCAATGTAAAGTAGCGAGTATAACGTTTTCTAACGATAGAAGTGCGAAGGTTATGTTAGGTTGAGTTATGTTAGTTTAAGCTAGGTGGCGTCGTGAAACTACCAAAAACAACGTCATCTAACGAGATAGTGTTGTTTTATTGCGAGTACGAAACTGCAATAGGTGAAATGTTGTGAAAGCGCACAAAACGGCATGAACAAGCCAAATACTGCGTGTTGTACCGTTACAAGTGCGAAACTGCTATGTTGTGATATTCTCGTTAAAGCGCATGCAAGCATCCTGAAACCTTAAAGAACGATGTCATTTAGCGAGATACAGCGTTCTGAACTGTAATAAGTTGGTGAGAAACTGTGAGGTCAAGCAAATATCGTAATTGTGAACGAAACAGTGTAATTGAGCGTATTTAGATACAAGTGCGAATGTTAGGTTAGGTTGAGATATCAACCGTCGTAAAACCGCATTAAACAATGTCACTTAGTGAGATGTAGTGTTTTTCAACATTACAAGACGGGAACTACGATATCTAATGTGAAAGCGCATGAAACCGTCGTAATCTTATAGAAAACATTGTAAAGTTGCGAGTAAAACGTTTTCTAACGATAGAAGTGCGAAGGTTAGCTTGAGTTATGTTAGTTTAAGCTATGTAGCGTCGTGAGACCACCAAAAAGGACGTCAACTAACGAGATAGCGTTGTTTTATTGCATGTACGTAACTGCAATAGGTGAAATGTTGTGAAAGTACACAAAACGGCTTGAACAAGCCAGATACTGCGTGTTCTACCGTTACAAGTGCGAAACTGCTATATTGTGATATTCTCGTTAAAGCGCATGCAAGCATCGTGAAACCTTAAAAAACAATGTCATTTAGGAAGATACAGCGTTCTGTACTGCAATAAGTTGGTGAAAAACTGTGAGGTTATGCAAATATCGTAATTGTGAACAAAACAGTGTAATAGAGCGTTTTTAGATACATGTGCGAATGTTAGGTTAGGTTAAGATATGAACCGTCGTAAAACCTCATTAAACAATGTCAATTAGTGAGATGCAGTGTTTTTCACCATTAAAAGTGGGGAACTGCGATATCTAATGTGAAAGCGCTTGCAACCGTCGTTAGGTTAGGTTAGGTTAGGTTAGGCTAGGTTAGGTTAGGTTTGGTTAGGTTAGGTTAGGTTAGGTTAGGTTAGGTTAGATTAGGTTAGGTTGGGTTGAGTTGGGTTAGGTTAGGTTAGGTTAGGTTAGGTTGGGTTAGGTTAGGTTAGGTTAGGTTAGGTTACGTTAGGTTAGGTTAGGTTACGTTAGGTTAGGTTAGGTTACGTTAGGTTAGGTTAGGTTAGGTAAGGATAATTTGGTTAGGTTAAGTAAGGTTAGGTTAGGTTAGGTTAGGTTGGGTTGGGTGTTGTTGGGTTGGGTTGGGTTGGGTTAGGTTGGGTTAGGTTAGGTTAGGTTACGTTAGGCTAGGTTAGGTTAGGTTAGGTTACGTTAGGTAATGTTAGGTTAGGTTAGGTTACGTTAGGTTAGGTTAGGTCAGGTAAGGTTAGGTTACGTTAGAATAGGTTAGGTTAGGTTAGGTTACGTTAGGTTAGGTTAAGTTAGGTTAGGTTAGGTTTGGTTAGGTTAGGTTAGGTTAGCTTAGGTTAGGTTAGATAGGGTTGGGTTGGGTTAGGTTGGGTTAGGTTAGGTTAGGTTAGGTTAGGTTGGGTTAGGTCAGTTTAGGTTAGGTTAGGTTAGGTTAGGTTGGGTCGGGTTGGGTTAGGTTAGGTTAGGTTAGGTAAGGTTAGGTTAGGTTAGGTTAGGTTACGTTAGGTTAAGGTATGAACCATCGTAAAACCGCATTAAACAATGTCACTTAGTGAGATGCAGTGTTTTTCACCTTTACAAGTTGGGAACTGTGATATCTAATGTGAAAGCGCTTGAAACCGTCGTAATGTTGTAGAAAGCAATGTAAAGTAGCGAGTATAACGTTTTCTAACGATAGAAGTGCGAAGGTTATGTTAGGTTGAGTTATGTTAGTTTAAGCTAGGTGGCGTCGTGAAACTACCAAAAACAACGTCATCTAACGAGATAGTGTTGTTTTATTGCGAGTACGAAACTGCGATAGGTGAAATGTTGTGAAAGCACACAAAACGGCATGAACAAGCCAAATACTGCGTGTTGTACCGTTACAAGTGCGAAACTGCTATAATGTGATATTCTTGTTAAAGCGCATGCAAGCATCGTGAAACCTTAAAGAACGATGTCATTTAGCGAGATACAGCGTTCTGTACTGCAATAAGTTGGTGAAAAACTGTGAGGTTATGCAAATATCGTAATTGTGAACGAAACAGTGTAATAGAGCGTTTTTCCATACAAGTACGAATGTTAGGTTAGGTTAAGATATGAACCGTCGTAAAACCGCATTAAACAATGGCACTTAGTGAGATGCAGTGTTTTTCACCATTACAAGTCGGGAACTGCGATATCTAATGTGAAAGCGCTTGCAAACGTCGTTAGGTTAGGTTAGGTTAGGTTAGGTTAGGTTAGGTTACGTTAGGTTAGGTTTGGTTAGGTTAGGTTAGGTTTGGTTATGTTAGGTTAGGTTGGGTTAGGTTAGGTTAGGTTAGGTTAGGTTAAGATATGAACCGCGCTAAAAGCGCATTAAACAATGTCACTTAGTGAGATGCAGTGTTTTTCACCTTTACAAGTTGGGAACTGCGATATCTAATGTGAAATCGCTTGAAACCGTCGTAATGTTGTAGAAAGCAATGTAAAGTAGCGAGTAAAACGTTTTCTAACGATAGAAGTGCGAAGGTTATGTTAGGTTGAGTTATGTTAGTTTAAGCTAGGTAGCGTCGTGAAACCACCAAAAACGACGTCATCTAACGAGATAGTGTTGTTTATTGCGAGTACGAAACTGCGATAGGTGAAATGTTGTGAAAGCACACAAAACGGCATGAACAAGCCAAATACTGCGTGTTGTACCGTTACAAGTGCGAAACTGCTATGTTGTGACATTCTCGGTAAAGCGCATGCAAGTATCGTGAAACCTTAAAGAACGATGTCATTTAGCGAGATACAGCGTTCTGTACTGTAAGAAGTTGGTGAGAAACTGTGAGGTCAAGCAAATATCGTAATTGTGAACGAAACAGTGTAATTGAGCGTCTTTAGATACAAGTGCGAATGTTAGGTTAGGTTGACATATCAACCGTCGTAAAACCGCATTAAACAATCTCACTTAGTGAGATGTAGTGTTTTTCAACATTACAAGTCGGGAACTACGATATCTAATGTGAAAGCGCATGAAACCGTCGTAATCTTGTAGAAAACATTGTAAAGTTGCGAATAAAACGTTTTCTAACGATAGAAGTGCGAAGGTTAGGTTAGGTTAGGTTAGGTTAAGCTAGGTAGCGTCGTGAAACTACCAAAAACGACGTCATCTAACGAGATAGTGTTGTTTTATTGCGAGTATTAAACTGCGATAGGTGAAATGTTGTGAAAGCACACAAAACGGAATGAACAAGCCAAATACTGCGTGTTCTACCGTTACAAGTGCGAAACTGCTATATTGTGATATTCTCGTTAAAGCGCATGCAAGCATCGTGAAACCTTAAAAAACAATGTCATTTAGGAAGATACAGCGTTCTGTACTGCAATAAGTTGGTGAAAAACTGTGAGGTTATGCAAATATCGTAATTGTGAACAAAACAGTGTAATAGAGCGTTTTTAGATACATGTGCGAATGTTAGGTTAGGTTAAGATATGAACCGTCGTAAAACCTCATTAAACAATGTCAATTAGTGAGATGCAGTGTTTTTCACCATTAAAAGTGGGGAACTGCGATATCTAATGTGAAAGCGCTTGCAACCGTCGTTAGGTTAGGTTAGGTTAGGTTAGGTTAGGCTAGGTTAGGTTAGGTTTGGTTAGGTTAGGTTAGGTTAGGTTAGGTTAGGTTAGATTAGGTTCGGTTGGGTTGAGTTGGGTTAGGTTAGGTTAGGTTAGGTTAGGTTGGGTTAGGTTAGGTTAGGTTAGGTTAGGTTACGTTAGGTTAGGTTAGGTTAGGTTACGTTAGGTTAGGTTAGGTTAGGTAAGGATAATTTGGTTAGGTTAAGTAAGGTTAGGTTAGGTTAGGTTAGGTTAGGTTAGGTTGGGTGTTGTTGGGTTGGGTTTGGTTGGGTTAGGTTGGGTTAGGTTAGGTTAGGTTACGTTAGGCTAGGTTAGGTTAGGTTAGGTTACGTTAGGTAATGTTAGGTTAGGTTAGGTTACGTTAGGTTAGGTTAGGTCAGGTAAGGTTAGGTTGCGTTAGAATAGGTTAGGTTAGGTTAGGTTACGTTAGGTTAGGTTAAGTTAGGTTAGGTTAGGTTTGGTTAGGTTAGGTTAGGTTAGCTTAGGTTAGGTTAGATTGGGTTGGGTTGGGTTAGGTTGGGTTAGGTTAGGTTAGGTTAGGTTAGGTTGGGTTAGGTTAGTTTAGGTTAGGTTAGGTTAGGTTAGGTTAGGTTGGGTCGGGTTGGGTTAGGTTAGGTTAGGTTAGGTAAGGTTAGGTTAGGTTAGGTTAGGTTACGTTAGGTTAAGGTATGAACCATCGTAAAACCGCATTAAACAATGTCACTTAGTGAGATGCAGTGTTTTTCACCTTTACAAGTTGGGAACTGTGATATCTAATGTGAAAGCGCTTGAAACCGTCGTAATGTTGTAGAAAGCAATGTAAAGTAGCGAGTATAACGTTTTCTAACGATAGAAGTGCGAAGGTTATGTTAGGTTGAGTAATGTTAGTTTAAGCTAGGTGGCGTCGTGAAACTACCAAAAACAACGTCATCTAACGAGATAGTGTTGTTTTATTGCGAGTACGAAACTGCGATAGGTGAAATGTTGTGAAAGCACACAAAACGGCATGAACAAGCCAAATACTGCGTGTTGTACCGTTACAAGTGCGAAACTGCTATAATGTGATATTCTTGTTAAAGCGCATGCAAGCATCGTGAAACCTTAAAGAACGATGTCATTTAGCGAGATACAGCGTTCTGTACTGCAATAAGTTGGTGAAAAACTGTGAGGTTATGCAAATATCGTAATTGTGAACGAAACAGTGTAATAGAGCGTTTTTCCATACAAGTACGAATGTTAGGTTAGGTTAAGATATGAACCGTCGTAAAACCGCATTAAACAATGGCACTTAGTGAGATGCAGTGTTTTTCACCATTACAAGTCGGGAACTGCGATATCTAATGTGAAAGCGCTTGCAAACGTCGTTAGGTTAGGTTAGGTTAGGTTAGGTTAGGTTACGTTAGGTTAGGTTTGGTTAGGTTAGGTTAGGTTAGGTTACGTTAGGTTAGGTTAGGTTAGGTAAGGATAATTTGGTTAGGTTAAGTAAGGTTAGGTTAGGTTAGGGTTAGGTTGGGTTGGGTGTTGTTGGGTTGGGTTGGGTTGGGTTAGGTTGGGTTAGGTTAGGTTAGGTTACGTTAGGCTAGGTTAGGTTAGGTTAGGTTACGTTAGGTAATGTTAGGTTAGGTTAGGTTACGTTAGGTTAGGTTAGGTCAGGTAAGGTTAGGTTACGTTAGAATAGGTTAGGTTAGGTTAGGTTACGTTAGGTTAGGTTAAGTTAGGTTAGGTTAGGTTTGGTTAGGTTAGGTTAGGTTAGCTTAGGTTAGGTTAGATTGGGTTGGGTTGGGTTAGGTTGGGTTAGGTTAGGTTAGGTTAGGTTGGGTTAGGTTAGTTTAGGTTAGGTTAGGTTAGGTTAGGTTGGGTCGGGTTGGGTTAGGTTAGGTTAGGTTAGGTAAGGTTAGGTTAGGTTAGGTTAGGTTACGTTAGGTTAAGGTATGAACCATCGTAAAACCGCATTAAACAATGTCACTTAGTGAGATGCAGTGTTTTTCACCTTTACAAGTTGGGAACTGTGATATCTAATGTGAAAGCGCTTGAAACCGTCGTAATGTTGTAGAAAGCAATGTAAAGTAGCGAGTATAACGTTTTCTAACGATAGAAGTGCGAAGGTTATGTTAGGTTGAGTTATGTTAGTTTAAGCTAGGTGGCGTCGTGAAACTACCAAAAACAACGTCATCTAACGAGATAGTGTTGTTTTATTGCGAGTACGAAACTGCAATAGGTGAAATGTTGTGAAAGCGCACAAAACGGCATGAACAAGCCAAATACTGCGTGTTGTACCGTTACAAGTGCGAAACTGCTATGTTGTGATATTCTCGTTAAAGCGCATGCAAGCATCCTGAAACCTTAAAGAACGATGTCATTTAGCGAGATACAGCGTTCTGAACTGTAATAAGTTGGTGAGAAACTGTGAGGTCAAGCAAATATCGTAATTGTGAACGAAACAGTGTAATTGAGCGTATTTAGATACAAGTGCGAATGTTAGGTTAGGTTGAGATATCAACCGTCGTAAAACCGCATTAAACAATGTCACTTAGTGAGATGTAGTGTTTTTCAACATTACAAGACGGGAACTACGATATCTAATGTGAAAGCGCATGAAACCGTCGTAATCTTATAGAAAACATTGTAAAGTTGCGAGTAAAACGTTTTCTAACGATAGAAGTGCGAAGGTTAGCTTGAGTTATGTTAGTTTAAGCTATGTAGCGTCGTGAGACCACCAAAAAGGACGTCAACTAACGAGATAGCGTTGTTTTATTGCATGTACGTAACTGCAATAGGTGAAATGTTGTGAAAGTACACAAAACGGCTTGAACAAGCCAGATACTGCGTGTTCTACCGTTACAAGTGCGAAACTGCTATATTGTGATATTCTCGTTAAAGCGCATGCAAGCATCGTGAAACCTTAAAAAACAATGTCATTTAGGAAGATACAGCGTTCTGTACTGCAATAAGTTGGTGAAAAACTGTGAGGTTATGCAAATATCGTAATTGTGAACAAAACAGTGTAATAGAGCGTTTTTAGATACATGTGCGAATGTTAGGTTAGGTTAAGATATGAACCGTCGTAAAACCTCATTAAACAATGTCAATTAGTGAGATGCAGTGTTTTTCACCATTAAAAGTGGGGAACTGCGATATCTAATGTGAAAGCGCTTGCAACCGTCGTTAGGTTAGGTTAGGTTAGGTTAGGCTAGGTTAGGTTAGGTTTGGTTAGGTTAGGTTAGGTTAGGTTAGGTTAGGTTAGGTTAGATTAGGTTAGGTTGGGTTGAGTTGGGTTAGGTTAGGTTAGGTTAGGTTAGGTTGGGTTAGGTTAGGTTAGGTTAGGTTAGGTTACGTTAGGTTAGGTTAGGTTACGTTAGGTTAGGTTAGGTTACGTTAGGTTAGGTTAGGTTAGGTAAGGATAATTTGGTTAGGTTAAGTAAGGTTAGGTTAGGTTAGGTTAGGTTGGGTTGGGTGTTGTTGGGTTGGGTTGGGTTGGGTTAGGTTGGGTTAGGTTAGGTTAGGTTACGTTAGGCTAGGTTAGGTTAGGTTAGGTTACGTTAGGTAATGTTAGGTTAGGTTAGGTTACGTTAGGTTAGGTTAGGTCAGGTAAGGTTAGGTTACGTTAGAATAGGTTAGGTTAGGTTAGGTTACGTTAGGTTAGGTTAAGTTAGGTTAGGTTAGGTTTGGTTAGGTTAGGTTAGGTTAGCTTAGGTTAGGTTAGATAGGGTTGGGTTGGGTTAGGTTGGGTTAGGTTAGGTTAGGTTAGGTTAGGTTGGGTTAGGTCAGTTTAGGTTAGGTTAGGTTAGGTTAGGTTGGGTCGGGTTGGGTTAGGTTAGGTTAGGTTAGGTAAGGTTAGGTTAGGTTAGGTTAGGTTACGTTAGGTTAAGGTATGAACCATCGTAAAACCGCATTAAACAATGTCACTTAGTGAGATGCAGTGTTTTTCACCTTTACAAGTTGGGAACTGTGATATCTAATGTGAAAGCGCTTGAAACCGTCGTAATGTTGTAGAAAGCAATGTAAAGTAGCGAGTATAACGTTTTCTAACGATAGAAGTGCGAAGGTTATGTTAGGTTGAGTTATGTTAGTTTAAGCTAGGTGGCGTCGTGAAACTACCAAAAACAACGTCATCTAACGAGATAGTGTTGTTTTATTGCGAGTACGAAACTGCGATAGGTGAAATGTTGTGAAAGCACACAAAACGGCATGAACAAGCCAAATACTGCGTGTTGTACCGTTACAAGTGCGAAACTGCTATAATGTGATATTCTTGTTAAAGCGCATGCAAGCATCGTGAAACCTTAAAGAACGATGTCATTTAGCGAGATACAGCGTTCTGTACTGCAATAAGTTGGTGAAAAACTGTGAGGTTATGCAAATATCGTAATTGTGAACGAAACAGTGTAATAGAGCGTTTTTCCATACAAGTACGAATGTTAGGTTAGGTTAAGATATGAACCGTCGTAAAACCGCATTAAACAATGGCACTTAGTGAGATGCAGTGTTTTTCACCATTACAAGTCGGGAACTGCGATATCTAATGTGAAAGCGCTTGCAAACGTCGTTAGGTTAGGTTAGGTTAGGTTAGGTTAGGTTAGGTTACGTTAGGTTAGGTTTGGTTAGGTTAGGTTAGGTTTGGTTATGTTAGGTTAGGTTGGGTTAGGTTAGGTTAGGTTAGGTTAGGTTAAGATATGAACCGCGCTAAAAGCGCATTAAACAATGTCACTTAGTGAGATGCAGTGTTTTTCACCTTTACAAGTTGGGAACTGCGATATCTAATGTGAAATCGCTTGAAACCGTCGTAATGTTGTAGAAAGCAATGTAAAGTAGCGAGTAAAACGTTTTCTAACGATAGAAGTGCGAAGGTTATGTTAGGTTGAGTTATGTTAGTTTAAGCTAGGTAGCGTCGTGAAACCACCAAAAACGACGTCATCTAACGAGATAGTGTTGTTTATTGCGAGTACGAAACTGCGATAGGTGAAATGTTGTGAAAGCACACAAAACGGCATGAACAAGCCAAATACTGCGTGTTGTACCGTTACAAGTGCGAAACTGCTATGTTGTGACATTCTCGGTAAAGCGCATGCAAGTATCGTGAAACCTTAAAGAACGATGTCATTTAGCGAGATACAGCGTTCTGTACTGTAAGAAGTTGGTGAGAAACTGTGAGGTCAAGCAAATATCGTAATTGTGAACGAAACAGTGTAATTGAGCGTCTTTAGATACAAGTGCGAATGTTAGGTTAGGTTGACATATCAACCGTCGTAAAACCGCATTAAACAATCTCACTTAGTGAGATGTAGTGTTTTTCAACATTACAAGTCGGGAACTACGATATCTAATGTGAAAGCGCATGAAACCGTCGTAATCTTGTAGAAAACATTGTAAAGTTGCGAATAAAACGTTTTCTAACGATAGAAGTGCGAAGGTTAGGTTAGGTTAGGTTAGGTTAAGCTAGGTAGCGTCGTGAAACTACCAAAAACGACGTCATCTAACGAGATAGTGTTGTTTTATTGCGAGTATTAAACTGCGATAGGTGAAATGTTGTGAAAGCACACAAAACGGAATGAACAAGCCAAATACTGCGTGTTCTACCGTTACAAGTGCGAAACTGCTATATTGTGATATTCTCGTTAAAGCGCATGCAAGCATCGTGAAACCTTAAAAAACAATGTCATTTAGGAAGATACAGCGTTCTGTACTGCAATAAGTTGGTGAAAAACTCTGAGGTTATGCAAATATCGTAATTGTGAACAAAACAGTGTAATAGAGCGTTTTTAGATACATGTGCGAATGTTAGGTTAGGTTAAGATATGAACCGTCGTAAAACCTCATTAAACAATGTCAATTAGTGAGATGCAGTGTTTTTCACCATTAAAAGTGGGGAACTGCGATATCTAATGTGAAAGCGCTTGCAACCGTCGTTAGGTTAGGTTAGGTTAGGTTAGGCTAGGTTAGGTTAGGTTTGGTTAGGTTAGGTTAGGTTAGGTTAGGTTAGGTTAGATTAGGTTCGGTTGGGTTGAGTTGGGTTAGGTTAGGTTAGGTTAGGTTAGGTTGGGTTAGGTTAGGTTAGGTTAGGTTAGGTTACGTTAGGTTAGGTTAGGTTAGGTTACGTTAGGTTAGGTTAGGTTAGGTAAGGATAATTTGGTTAGGTTAAGTAAGGTTAGGTTAGGTTAGGTTAGGTTAGGTTAGGTTGGGTGTTGTTGGGTTGGGTTTGGTTGGGTTAGGTTGGGTTAGGTTAGGTTAGGTTACGTTAGGCTAGGTTAGGTTAGGTTAGGTTACGTTAGGTAATGTTAGGTTAGGTTAGGTTACGTTAGGTTAGGTTAGGTCAGGTAAGGTTAGGTTGCGTTAGAATAGGTTAGGTTAGGTTAGGTTACGTTAGGTTAGGTTAAGTTAGGTTAGGTTAGGTTTGGTTAGGTTAGGTTAGGTTAGCTTAGGTTAGGTTAGATTGGGTTGGGTTGGGTTAGGTTGGGTTAGGTTAGGTTAGGTTAGGTTAGGTTGGGTTAGGTTAGTTTAGGTTAGGTTAGGTTAGGTTAGGTTAGGTTGGGTCGGGTTGGGTTAGGTTAGGTTAGGTTAGGTAAGGTTAGGTTAGGTTAGGTTAGGTTACGTTAGGTTAAGGTATGAACCATCGTAAAACCGCATTAAACAATGTCACTTAGTGAGATGCAGTGTTTTTCACCTTTACAAGTTGGGAACTGTGATATCTAATGTGAAAGCGCTTGAAACCGTCGTAATGTTGTAGAAAGCAATGTAAAGTAGCGAGTATAACGTTTTCTAACGATAGAAGTGCGAAGGTTATGTTAGGTTGAGTAATGTTAGTTTAAGCTAGGTGGCGTCGTGAAACTACCAAAAACAACGTCATCTAACGAGATAGTGTTGTTTTATTGCGAGTACGAAACTGCGATAGGTGAAATGTTGTGAAAGCACACAAAACGGCATGAACAAGCCAAATACTGCGTGTTGTACCGTTACAAGTGCGAAACTGCTATAATGTGATATTCTTGTTAAAGCGCATGCAAGCATCGTGAAACCTTAAAGAACGATGTCATTTAGCGAGATACAGCGTTCTGTACTGCAATAAGTTGGTGAAAAACTGTGAGGTTATGCAAATATCGTAATTGTGAACGAAACAGTGTAATAGAGCGTTTTTCCATACAAGTACGAATGTTAGGTTAGGTTAAGATATGAACCGTCGTAAAACCGCATTAAACAATGGCACTTAGTGAGATGCAGTGTTTTTCACCATTACAAGTCGGGAACTGCGATATCTAATGTGAAAGCGCTTGCAAACGTCGTTAGGTTAGGTTAGGTTAGGTTAGGTTAGGTTAGGTTACGTTAGGTTAGGTTTGGTTAGGTTAGGTTAGGTTAGGTTACGTTAGGTTAGGTTAGGTTAGGTAAGGATAATTTGGTTAGGTTAAGTAAGGTTAGGTTAGGTTAGGGTTAGGTTGGGTTGGGTGTTGTTGGGTTGGGTTGGGTTAGGTTGGGTTAGGTTAGGTTAGGTTACGTTAGGCTAGGTTAGGTTAGGTTAGGTTACGTTAGGTAATGTTAGGTTAGGTTAGGTTACGTTAGGTTAGGTTAGGTCAGGTAAGGTTAGGTTACGTTAGAATAGGTTAGGTTAGGTTAGGTTACGTTAGGTTAGGTTAAGTTAGGTTAGGTTAGGTTTGGTTAGGTTAGGTTAGGTTAGCTTAGGTTAGGTTAGATTGGGTTGGGTTGGGTTAGGTTGGGTTAGGTTAGGTTAGGTTAGGTTGGGTTAGGTTAGTTTAGGTTAGGTTAGGTTAGGTTAGGTTGGGTCGGGTTGGGTTAGGTTAGGTTAGGTTAGGTAAGGTTAGGTTAGGTTAGGTTAGGTTACGTTAGGTTAAGGTATGAACCATCGTAAAACCGCATTAAACAATGTCACTTAGTGAGATGCAGTGTTTTTCACCTTTACAAGTTGGGAACTGTGATATCTAATGTGAAAGCGCTTGAAACCGTCGTAATGTTGTAGAAAGCAATGTAAAGTAGCGAGTATAACGTTTTCTAACGATAGAAGTGCGAAGGTTATGTTAGGTTGAGTTATGTTAGTTTAAGCTAGGTGGCGTCGTGAAACTACCAAAAACAACGTCATCTAACGAGATAGTGTTGTTTTATTGCGAGTACGAAACTGCAATAGGTGAAATGTTGTGAAAGCGCACAAAACGGCATGAACAAGCCAAATACTGCGTGTTGTACCGTTACAAGTGCGAAACTGCTATGTTGTGATATTCTCGTTAAAGCGCATGCAAGCATCCTGAAACCTTAAAGAACGATGTCATTTAGCGAGATACAGCGTTCTGAACTGTAATAAGTTGGTGAGAAACTGTGAGGTCAAGCAAATATCGTAATTGTGAACGAAACAGTGTAATTGAGCGTATTCTGATACAAGTGCGAATGTTAGGTTAGGTTGAGATATCAACCGTCGTAAAACCGCATTAAACAATGTCACTTAGTGAGATGTAGTGTTTTTCAACATTACAAGACGGGAACTACGATATCTAATGTGAAAGCGCATGAAACCGTCGTAATCTTATAGAAAACATTGTAAAGTTGCGAGTAAAACGTTTTCTAACGATAGAAGTGCGAAGGTTAGCTTGAGTTATGTTAGTTTAAGCTATGTAGCGTCGTGAGACCACCAAAAAGGACGTCAACTAACGAGATAGCGTTGTTTTATTGCATGTACGTAACTGCAATAGGTGAAATGTTGTGAAAGTACACAAAACGGCTTGAACAAGCCAGATACTGCGTGTTCTACCGTTACAAGTGCGAAACTGCTATATTGTGATATTCTCGTTAAAGCGCATGCAAGCATCGTGAAACCTTAAAAAACAATGTCATTTAGGAAGATACAGCGTTCTGTACTGCAATAAGTTGGTGAAAAACTGTGAGGTTATGCAAATATCGTAATTGTGAACAAAACAGTGTAATAGAGCGTTTTTAGATACATGTGCGAATGTTAGGTTAGGTTAAGATATGAACCGTCGTAAAACCTCATTAAACAATGTCAATTAGTGAGATGCAGTGTTTTTCACCATTAAAAGTGGGGAACTGCGATATCTAATGTGAAAGCGCTTGCAACCGTCGTTAGGTTAGGTTAGGTTAGGTTAGGCTAGGTTAGGTTAGGTTTGGTTAGGTTAGGTTAGGTTAGGTTAGGTTAGGTTAGATTAGGTTAGGTTGGGTTGAGTTGGGTTAGGTTAGGTTAGGTTAGGTTGGGTTAGGTTAGGTTAGGTTAGGTTAGGTTACGTTAGGTTAGGTTAGGTTACGTTAGGTTAGGTTAGGTTACGTTAGGTTAGGTTAGGTTAGGTAAGGATAATTTGGTTAGGTTAAGTAAGGTTAGGTTAGGTTAGGTTAGGTTGGGTTGGGTGTTGTTGGGTTGGGTTGGGTTGGGTTAGGTTGGGTTAGGTTAGGTTAGGTTACGTTAGGCTAGGTTAGGTTAGGTTAGGTTACGTTAGGTAATGTTAGGTTAGGTTAGGTTACGTTAGGTTAGGTTAGGTCAGGTAAGGTTAGGTTACGTTAGAATAGGTTAGGTTAGGTTAGGTTACGTTAGGTTAGGTTAAGTTAGGTTAGGTTAGGTTTGGTTAGGTTAGGTTAGGTTAGCTTAGGTTAGGTTAGATAGGGTTGGGTTGGGTTAGGTTGGGTTAGGTTAGGTTAGGTTAGGTTAGGTTGGGTTAGGTCAGTTTAGGTTAGGTTAGGTTAGGTTAGGTTGGGTCGGGTTGGGTTAGGTTAGGTTAGGTTAGGTAAGGTTAGGTTAGGTTAGGTTAGGTTACGTTAGGTTAAGGTATGAACCATCGTAAAACCGCATTAAACAATGTCACTTAGTGAGATGCAGTGTTTTTCACCTTTACAAGTTGGGAACTGTGATATCTAATGTGAAAGCGCTTGAAACCGTCGTAATGTTGTAGAAAGCAATGTAAAGTAGCGAGTATAACGTTTTCTAACGATAGAAGTGCGAAGGTTATGTTAGGTTGAGTTATGTTAGTTTAAGCTAGGTGGCGTCGTGAAACTACCAAAAACAACGTCATCTAACGAGATAGTGTTGTTTTATTGCGAGTACGAAACTGCGATAGGTGAAATGTTGTGAAAGCACACAAAACGGCATGAACAAGCCAAATACTGCGTGTTGTACCGTTACAAGTGCGAAACTGCTATAATGTGATATTCTTGTTAAAGCGCATGCAAGCATCGTGAAACCTTAAAGAACGATGTCATTTAGCGAGATACAGCGTTCTGTACTGCAATAAGTTGGTGAAAAACTGTGAGGTTATGCAAATATCGTAATTGTGAACGAAACAGTGTAATAGAGCGTTTTTCCATACAAGTACGAATGTTAGGTTAGGTTAAGATATGAACCGTCGTAAAACCGCATTAAACAATGGCACTTAGTGAGATGCAGTGTTTTTCACCATTACAAGTCGGGAACTGCGATATCTAATGTGAAAGCGCTTGCAAACGTCGTTAGGTTAGGTTAGGTTAGGTTAGGTTAGGTTAGGTTAGGTTACGTTAGGTTAGGTTTGGTTAGGTTAGGTTAGGTTTGGTTATGTTAGGTTAGGTTGGGTTAGGTTAGGTTAGGTTAGGTTAGGTTAAGATATGAACCGCGCTAAAAGCGCATTAAACAATGTCACTTAGTGAGATGCAGTGTTTTTCACCTTTACAAGTTGGGAACTGCGATATCTAATGTGAAATCGCTTGAAACCGTCGTAATGTTGTAGAAAGCAATGTAAAGTAGCGAGTAAAACGTTTTCCAACGATAGAAGTGCGAAGGTTATGTTAGGTTGAGTTATGTTAGTTTAAGCTAGGTAGCGTCGTGAAACCACCAAAAACGACGTCATCTAACGAGATAGTGTTGTTTATTGCGAGTACGAAACTGCGATAGGTGAAATGTTGTGAAAGCACACAAAACGGCATGAACAAGCCAAATACTGCGTGTTGTACCGTTACAAGTGCGAAACTGCTATGTTGTGACATTCTCGGTAAAGCGCATGCAAGTATCGTGAAACCTTAAAGAACGATGTCATTTAGCGAGATACAGCGTTCTGTACTGTAAGAAGTTGGTGAGAAACTGTGAGGTCAAGCAAATATCGTAATTGTGAACGAAACAGTGTAATTGAGCGTCTTTAGATACAAGTGCGAATGTTAGGTTAGGTTGACATATCAACCGTCGTAAAACCGCATTAAACAATGTCACTTAGTGAGATGTAGTGTTTTTCAACATTACAAGTCGGGAACTACGATATCTAATGTGAAAGCGCATGAAACCGTCGTAATCTTGTAGAAAACATTGTAAAGTTGCGAGTAAAACGTTTTCTAACGATAGAAGTGCGAAGGTTAGGTTAGGTTAGGTTAGGTTAAGCTAGGTAGCGTCGTGAAACTACCAAAAACGACGTCATCTAACGAGATAGTGTTGTTTTATTGCGAGTATTAAACTGCGATAGGTGAAATGTTGTGAAAGCACACAAAACGGAATGAACAAGCCAAATACTGCGTGTTCTACCGTTACAAGTGCGAAACTGCTATATTGTGATATTCTCGTTAAAGCGCATGCAAGCATCGTGAAACCTTAAAAAACAATGTCATTTAGGAAGATACAGCGTTCTGTACTGCAATAAGTTGGTGAAAAACTGTGAGGTTATGCAAATATCGTAATTGTGAACGAAACAGTGTAATAGAGCGTTTTTAGATACAAGTGCGAATGTTAGGTTAGGTTAAGATATGAACCGTCGTAAAACCGCATTAAACAATGTCAATTAGTGAGATGCAGTATTTTTCACCATTAAAAGTGGGGAACTGCGATATCTAATGTGAAAGCGCTTGCAACCGTCGTTAGGTTAGGTTAGGTTAGGTTAGGTTAGGTTAGGTTAGGTTTGGTTAGGTTAGGTTAGGTTAGGTTAGGTTAGATTAGGTTAGGTTGGGTTGAGTTGGGTTAGGTTAGGGTAGGTTAGGTTAGGTTGGGTTAGGTTAGGTTAGGTTAGGTTAGGTTACGTTAGGTTAGGTTAGGTTACGTTAGGTTAGGTTAGGTTAGGTTACGTTAGGTTAGGTTAGGTTAGGTAAGGATAATTTGGTTAGGTTAAGTAAGGTTAGGTTAGGTTAGGGTTAGGTTGGGTTGGGTGTTGTTGGGTTGGGTTGGGTTGGGTTAGGTTGGGTTAGGTTAGGTTAGGTTACGTTAGGCTAGGTTAGGTTAGGTTAGGTTACGTTAGGTAATGTTAGGTTAGGTTAGGTTACGTTAGGTTAGGTTAGGTCAGGTAAGGTTAGGTTACGTTAGAATAGGTTAGGTTAGGTTAGGTTACGTTAGGTTAGGTTAAGTTAGGTTAGGTTAGGTTTGGTTAGGTTAGGTTAGGTTAGCTTAGGTTAGGTTAGATTGGGTTGGGTTGGGTTAGGTTGGGTTGGGTTAGGTTAGGTTAGGTTGGGTTAGGTTAGTTTAGGTTAGGTTAGGTTAGGTTAGGTTGGGTCGGGTTGGGTTAGGTTAGGTTAGGTTAGGTAAGGTTAGGTTAGGTTAGGTTAGGTTACGTTAGGTTAAGGTATGAACCATCGTAAAACCGCATTAAACAATGTCACTTAGTGAGATGCAGTGTTTTTCACCTTTACAAGTTGGGAACTGTGATATCTAATGTGAAAGCGCTTGAAACCGTCGTAATGTTGTAGAAAGCAATGTAAAGTAGCGAGTATAACGTTTTCTAACGATAGAAGTGCGAAGGTTATGTTAGGTTGAGTTATGTTAGTTTAAGCTAGGTGGCGTCGTGAAACTACCAAAAACAACGTCATCTAACGAGATAGTGTTGTTTTATTGCGAGTACGAAACTGCAATAGGTGAAATGTTGTGAAAGCACACAAAACGGCATGAACAAGCCAAATACTGCGTGTTGTACCGTTACAAGTGCGAAACTGCTATGTTGTGATATTCTCGTTAAAGCGCATGCAAGCATCCTGAAACCTTAAAGAACGATGTCATTTAGCGAGATACAGCGTTCTGAACTGTAATAAGTTGGTGAGAAACTGTGAGGTCAAGCAAATATCGTAATTGTGAACGAAACAGTGTAATTGAGCGTATTTAGATACAAGTGCGAATGTTAGGTTAGGTTGAGATATCAACCGTCGTAAAACCGCATTAAACAATGTCACTTAGTGAGATGTAGTGTTTTTCAACATTACAAGACGGGAACTACGATATCTAATGTGAAAGCGCATGAAACCGTCGTAATCTTATAGAAAACATTGTAAAGTTGCGAGTAAAACGTTTTCTAACGATAGAAGTGCGAAGGTTAGCTTGAGTTATGTTAGTTTAAGCTATGTAGCGTCGTGAGACCACCAAAAAGGACGTCAACTAACGAGATAGCGTTGTTTTATTGCATGTACGTAACTGCAATAGGTGAAATGTTGTGAAAGTACACAAAACGGCTTGAACAAGCCAGATACTGCGTGTTGTACCGTTACAAGTGCGAAACTGCTATAATGTGATATTCTTGTTAAAGCGCATGCAAGCATCGTGAAACCTTAAAGAACGATGTCATTTAGCGAGACACAGCGTTCTGTACTGCAATAAGTTGGTGAAAAACTGTGAGGTTATGCAAATATCGTAATTGTGAACGAAACAGTGTAATAGAGCGTTTTTCCATACAAGTACGAATGTTAGGTTAGGTTAAGATATGAACCGTCGTAAAACCGCATTAAACAATGGCACTTAGTGAGATGCAGTGTTTTTCACCATTACAAGTCGGGAACTGCGATATCTAATGTGAAAGCGCTTGCAAACGTCGTTAGGTTAGGTTAGGTTAGGTTAGGTTAGGTTAGGTTACGTTAGGTTAGGTTTGGTTAGGTTAGGTTAGGTTTGGTTATGTTAGGTTAGGTTGGGTTAGGTTAGGTTAGGTTAGGTTAGGTTAGGTTAGGTTAAGATATGAACCGCGCTAAAACCGCATTAAACAATGTCACTTAGTGAGATGCAGTGTTTTTCAACATTACAAGTCGGGAACTACGATATCTAATGTGAAAGCGCATGAAACCATCGTAATCTTATAGAAAACATTGTAAAGTTGCGAGTAAAACGTTTTCTAACGATAGAAGTGCGAAGGTTAGCTTGAGTTATGTTAGTTTAAGCTAGGTAGCGTCGTGAAACCACCAAAAACGACGTCATCTAACGAGATAGTGTTGTTTATTGCGAGTACGAAACTGCGATAGGTGAAATGTTGTGAAAGCACACAAAACGGCATGAACAAGCCAAATACTGCGTGTTGTACCGTTACAAGTGCGGAACTGCTATGTTGTGACATTCTCGGTAAAGCGCATGCAAGTATCGTGAAACCTTAAAGAACGATGTCATTTAGCGAGATACAGCGTTCTGTACTGTAAGAAGTTGGTGAGAAACTGTGAGGTCAAGCAAATATCGTAATTGTGAACGAAACAGTGTAATTGAGCGTCTTTAGATACAAGTGCGAATGTTAGGTTAGGTTGACATATCAACCGTCGTAAAACCGCATTAAACAATGTCACTTAGTGAGATGTAGTGTTTTTCAACATTACAAGTCGGGAACTACGATATCTAATGTGAAAGCGCATGAAACCGTCGTAATCTTGTAGAAAACATTGTAAAGTTGCGAGTAAAACGTTTTCTAACGATAGAAGTGCGAAGGTTAGGTTAGGTTAGGTTAGGTTAAGCTAGGTAGCGTCGTGAAACTACCAAAAACGACGTCATCTAACGAGATAGTGTTGTTTTATTGCGAGTATTAAACTGCGATAGGTGAAATGTTGTGAAAGCACACAAAACGGAATGAACAAGCCAAATACTGCGTGTTCTACCGTTACAAGTGCGAAACTGCTATATTGTGATATTCTCGTTAAAGCGCATGCAAGCATCGTGAAACCTTAAAAAACAATGTCATTTAGGAAGATACAGCGTTCTGTACTGCAATAAGTTGGTGAAAAACTGTGAGGTTATGCAAATATCGTAATTGTGAACGAAACAGTGTAATAGAGCGTTTTTAGATACAAGTGCGAATGTTAGGTTAGGTTAAGATATGAACCGTCGTAAAACCGCATTAAACAATGTCAATTAGTGAGATGCAGTATTTTTCACCATTAAAAGTGGGGAACTGCGATATCTAATGTGAAAGCGCTTGCAACCGTCGTTAGGTTAGGTTAGGTTAGGTTAGGTTAGGTTAGGTTTGGTTAGGTTAGGTTAGGTTAGGTTAGGTTAGATTAGGTTAGATTGGGTTGAGTTGGGTTAGGTTAGGTTAGGTTAGGTTAGGTTGGGTTAGGTTAGGTTAGGTTAGGTTAGGTTACGTTAGGTTAGGTTAGGTTACGTTAGGTTAGGTTAGGTTAGGTTACGTTAGGTTAGGTTAGGTTAGGTAAGGATAATTTGGTTAGGTTAAGTAAGGTTAGGTTAGGTTAGGGTTAGGTTGGGTTGGGTGTTGTTGGGTTGGGTTGGGTTGGGTTAGGTTGGGTTAGGTTAGGTTAGGTTACGTTAGGCTAGGTTAGGTTAGGTTAGGATACGTTAGGTAATGTTAGGTTAGGTTAGGTTACGTTAGGTTAGGTTAGGTCAGGTAAGGTTAGGTTACGTTAGAATAGGTTAGGTTAGGTTAGGTTAGGTTACGTTAGGTTAGGTTAAGTTAGGTTAGGTTAGGTTTGGTTAGGTTAGGTTAGGTTAGCTTAGGTTAGGTTAGATTGGGTTGGGTTGGGTTAGGTTGGGTTAGGTTAGGTTAGGTTGGGTTAGGTTAGTTTAGGTTAGGTTAGGTTAGGTTAGGTTGGGTCGGGTTGGGTTAGGTTAGGTTAGCTTAGGTAAGGTTAGGTTAGGTTAGGTTAGGTTACGTTAGGTTAAGGTATGAACCATCGTAAAACCGCATTAAACAATGTCACTTAGTGAGATGCAGTGTTTTTCACCTTTACAAGTTGGGAACTGTGATATCTAATGTGAAAGCGCTTGAAACCGTCGTAATGTTGTAGAAAGCAATGTAAAGTAGCGAGTATAACGTTTTCTAACGATAGAAGTGCGAAGGTTATGTTAGGTTGAGTTATGTTAGTTTAAGCTAGGTGGCGTCGTGAAACTACCAAAAACAACGTCATCTAACGAGATAGTGTTGTTTTATTGCGAGTACGAAACTGCAATAGGTGAAATGTTGTGAAAGCACACAAAACGGCATGAACAAGCCAAATACTGCGTGTTGTACCGTTACAAGTGCGAAACTGCTATGTTGTGATATTCTCGTTAAAGCGCATGCAAGCATCGTGAAACCTTAAAGAACGATGTCATTTAGCGAGATACAGCGTTCTGAACTGTAATAAGTTGGTGAGAAACTGTGAGGTCAAGCAAATATCGTAATTGTGAACGAAACAGTGTAATTGAGCGTATTTAGATACAAGTGCGAATGTTAGGTTAGGTTGAGATATCAACCGTCGTAAAACCGCATTAAACAATGTCACTTAGTGAGATGTAGTGTTTTTCAACATTACAAGTCGGGAACTACGATATCTAATGTGAAAGCGCATGAAACCGTCGTAATCTTATAGAAAACATTGTAAAGTTGCGAGTAAAACGTTTTCTAACGATAGAAGTGCGAAGGTTAGCTTGAGTTATGTTAGTTTAAGCTATGTAGCGTCGTGAGACCACCAAAAAGGACGTCAACTAACGAGATAGCGTTGTTTTATTGCATGTACGTAACTGCAATAGGTGAAATGTTGTGAAAGTACACAAAACGGCTTGAACAAGCCAGATACTGCGTGTTGTACCGTTACAAGTGCGAAACTGCTATAATGTGATATTCTTGTTAAAGCGCATGCAAGCATCGTGAAACCTTAAAGAACGATGTCATTTAGCGAGACACAGCGTTCTGTACTGCAATAAGTTGGTGAAAAACTGTGAGGTTATGCAAATATCGTAATTGTGAACGAAACAGTGTAATAGAGCGTTTTTCCATACAAGTACGAATGTTAGGTTAGGTTAAGATATGAACCGTCGTAAAACCGCATTAAACAATGGCACTTAGTGAGATGCAGTGTTTTTCACCATTACAAGTCGGGAACTGCGATATCTAATGTGAAAGCGCTTGCAAACGTCGTTAGGTTAGGTTAGGTTAGGTTAGGTTAGGTTAGGTTACGTTAGGTTAGGTTTGGTTAGGTTAGGTTAGGTTTGGTTATGTTAGGTTAGGTTGGGTTAGGTTAGGTTAGGTTAGGTTAGGTTAGGTTAAGATATGAACCGCGCTAAAACCGCATTAAACAATGTCACTTAGTGAGATGCAGTGTTTTTCACTTTTACAAGTTGGGAACTGCGATATCTACAGTGAAAGCGCTTGAAACCGTCGTAATGTTGTAGAAAGCAATGTAAAGTAGCGAGTAAAACGTTTTCTAACGATAGAAGTGCGAAGGTTATGTTAGGTTGAGTTATGTTAGTTTAAGCTAGGTAGCGTCGTGAAACCACCAAAAACGACGTCATCTAACGAGATAGTGTTGTTTTATTGCGAGTACGAAACGTCGATAGGTAAAATGTTGTGAAAGCAAACAAAACGGCATGAACAAGCCGAATACTGCGTGTTGTACCGTTACAAGTGCGAAACTGCTATGTTGTGACATTCTCGGTAAAGCGCATGCAAGTATCGTGAAACCTTAAAGAACGATGTCATTTAGCGAGATACAGCGTTTTGTACTGTAATAAGTTGGTGAGAAACTGTGAGGTCAAGCAAATATCGTAATTGTGAACGAAACAGTGTAATTGAGCGTCTTTAGATACAAGTGCGAATGTTAGGTTAGGTTGACATATCAACCGTCGTAAAACCGCATTAAACAATCTCACTTAGTGAGATGTAGTGTTTTTCAACATTACAAGTCGGGAACTACGATATCTAATGTGAAAGCGCATGAAACCGTCGTAATCTTGTAGAAAACATTGTAAAGTTGCGAATAAAACGTTTTCTAACGATAGAAGTGCGAAGGTTAGGTTAGGTTAGGTTAGGTTAAGCTAGGTAGCGTCGTGAAACTACCAAAAACGACGTCATCTAACGAGATAGTGTTGTTTTATTGCGAGTATTAAACTGCGATAGGTGAAATGTTGTGAAAGCACACAAAACGGAATGAACAAGCCAAATACTGCGTGTTCTACCGTTACAAGTGCGAAACTGCTATATTGTGATATTCTCGTTAAAGTGCATGCAAGCATCGTGAAACCTTAAAAAACAATGTCATTTAGGAAGATACAGCGTTCTGTACTGCAATAAGTTGGTGAAAAACTGTGAGGTTATGCAAATATCGTAATTGTGAACAAAACAGTGTAATAGAGCGTTTTTAGATACAAGTGCGAATGTTAGGTTAGGTTAAGATATGAACCGTCGTAAAACCTCATTAAACAATGTCAATTAGTGAGATGCAGTGTTTTTCACCATTAAAAGTGGGGAACTGCGATATCTAATGTGAAAGCGCTTGCAACCGTCGTTAGGTTAGGTTAGGTTAGGTTAGGTTAGGTTAGGTTAGGTTAGGTTTGGTTAGGTTAGGTTAGGTTAGGTTAGGTTAGATTAGGTTAGGTTGGGTTGAGTTGGGTTAGGTTAGGTTAGGTTAGGTTAGGTTGGGTTAGGTTAGGTTAGGTTAGGTTAGGTTACGTTAGGTTACGTTAGGTTAGGTTAGGTTACGTTAGGTTAGGTTAGGTTAGGTTACGTTAGGTTAGGTTAGGTTAGGTAAGGATAATTTGGTTAGGTTAAGTAAGGTTAGGTTAGGTTAGGTTAGGTTGGGTTGGGTGTTGTTGGGTTGGGTTGGGTTGGGTTAGGTTGGGTTAGGTTAGGTTAGGTTACGTTAGGTTAGGTTAGGTTAGGTTAGGTTACGTTAGGTAATGTTAGGTTAGGTTAGGTTACGTTTGGTTAGGTTAGGTCAGGTAAGGTTAGGTTACGTTAGAATAGGTTAGGTTAGGTTAGGTTACGTTAGGTTAGGTTAAGTTAGGTTAGGTTAGGTTTGGTTAGGTTAGGTTAGGTTAGCTTAGGTTAGGTTAGATTGGGTTGGGTTGGGTTAGGTTGGGTTAGGTTAGGTTAGGTTAGGTTAGGTTGGGTTAGGTTAGTTGAGGTTAGGTTAGGTTAGGTTAGGTTGGGTCGGGTTGGGTTAGGTTAGGTTAGGTTAGGTAAGGTTAGGTTAGGTTAGGTTAGGTTACGTTAGGTTAAGGTATGAACCATCGTAAAACCGCATTAAACAATGTCACTTAGTGAGATGCAGTGTTTTTCACCTTTACAAGTTGGGAACTGTGATATCTAATGTGAAAGCGCTTGAAACCGTCGTAATGTTGTAGAAAGCAATGTAAAGTAGCGAGTATAACGTTTTCTAACGATAGAAGTGCGAAGGTTATGTTAGGTTGAGTTATGTTAGTTTAAGCTAGGTGGCGTCGTGAAACTACCAAAAACAACGTCATCTAACGAGATAGTGTTGTTTTATTGCGAGTACGAAACTGCGATAGGTGAAATGTTGTGAAAGCACACAAAACAGCATGAACAAGCCAAATACTGCGTGTTGTACCGTTACAAGTGCGAAACTGCTATAATGTGATATTCTTGTTAAAGCGCATGCAAGCATCGTGAAACCTTAATGAACGATGTCATTTAGCGAGATACAGCGTTCTGTACTGCAATAAGTTGGTGAGAAACTGTGAGGTCAAGCAAATATCGTAATTGTGAACGAAACTGTGTAATTGAGCGTCTTTAGATACAAGTGCGAATGTTAGGTTAGGTTGACATATCAACCATCGTAAAACCGCATTAAACAATGTCACTTAGTGAGATGTAGTGTTTTTCAACATTACAAGTCGGGAACTACGATATCTAATGTGAAAGCGCATGAAACCGTCGTAATCTTCTAGAAAACATTGTAAAGTTGCGAGTAAAACGTTTTCTAACGATAGAAGTGCGAAGGTTAGGTTAGGTTAGGTTAGTTTAGGCTAGGTAGCGTCGTGAAACTACCAAAAACGACGTCATCTAAAGAGATAGTGTTCTTTTATTGCGAGTATTAAACTGCGATAGGTGAAATGTGAAAGCACAGAAAACGGCATGAACAAGCCAAATACGGCGTGTTCTACCGTTACAAACGCGAAACTGCTATATTGTGATATTCTCGTTAAAGCGCATGCAAGCATCGTGAAACCTTAAAGAACAATGTCATTTAGCGAGATACAGCGTTCTGTACTGCAATAAGTTGGCGAAAAACTGTGAGGTTATGCAAATATCGTAATTGTGAACGAAACAGTGTAATAGAGCGTTTTTCAATACAAGTACGAATGTTAGGTTAGGTTAAGATATGAACCGTCGTAAAACCGCATAAAACAATGTCACTTAGTGAGATGCAGTGTTTTTCATCATTACAAGTCGGGAACTGCGATATCTAATGTGAAAGCGCTTGCAAACGTCGTTAGGTTAGGTTAGGTTAGGTTAGGTTATGTTAGGTTAGGTTAGGTTAGGTTAGGTTAGGTTAAGATATGAACCGCGCTAAAACGGCATTAAACAATGTCACTTAGTGAGATGCAGTGTTTTTCACCTTTAAAAGTTGGGAACTGCGATATCTAATGTGAAAGCGCTTGAAACCGTCGTAATGTTGTAGAAAGCAATGTAAAGTAGCGAGTAAAACGTTTTCTAACGATAGAAGTGCGAAGGTTATGTTAGGTTGAGTTATGTTAGTTTAAGCTAGGTAGTGTCGTGAAACCACCAAAATACGTCATCTAACGAGATAGTGTTGTTTATTGCGAGTACGAAACTTCGATAGGTGAAATGTTGTGAAAGCACACAAAACGGCATGAACAAGCCAAATACTGCGTGTTGTACCGTTACAAGTGCGAAACTGCTATGTTGTGACATTCTCGGTAAAGCGCATGCAAGTATCGTGAAACCTTAAAGAACGATGTCATTTAGCGAGATACAGCGTTCTGTACTGTAATAAGTTGGTGAGAAACTGTGAGGTCAAGCAAATATCGTAATTGTGAACGAAACAGTGTAATTGAGCGTTTTTCAATATAAGTACGAATGTTAGGTTAGGTTAAGATATGAACCGTCGTAAAACCGCATTAAACAATGTCACTTAGTGAGATGCAGTGTTTTTCACCATTACAAGTCGGGAACTACGATATCTAATGTGAAAGCGCATGAAACCGTCGTAATCTTGTAGAAAACATTGTAAAGTTGCGAGTAAAACGTTTTCTAACGATAGAAGTGCGAAGGTTAGGTTAGGTTGGGTTAGTTTAAGCTAGGTAGCGTCGTGAAACTACCAAAAACGACGTCATCTAACGAGATAGTGTTGTTTTATAGCGAGTATTAAACTGCGATAGGTGAAATGTTGTGAAAGCACACAAAACAGCATGAACAAGCCAAATACTGCGTGTTCTACCGTTACAAGTGCGAAACTGCTATATTGTGATATTCTCGTTAAAGCGCATGCAAGCATCGTGAAACCTTAAAGAATAATGTCAATTAGCGAGATACAACGTTCTGTACTGCAATAAGTTGGTGAAAAACTTGAGGTTATGCAAATATGGTAATTGTGAACAAAACAGTGTAATAGAGCGTTTTTAGATACAAGTGCGAATGTTAGGTTAGGTTAAGATATGAACCGTCGTAAAACCGCATTAAACAATGTCAATTAGTGAGATGCAGTGTTTTTCACCATTAAAAGTCGGGAACTGCGATATCTAATGTGAAAGCGCTTGCAACCGTCGTTAGGTTAGGTTAGGTTAGGTTAGGTTAGGTTAGGTTAGGTTAGGTTTGGTTAGGTTAGGTTAGGTTTGGTTATGTTAGGTTAGGTTGGGTTAGGTTAGGTAAGGTTAGGTTAGGTTAGGTTAAGATATGAACCGCGCTAAAACCGCATTAAACAATGTCACTTAGTGAGATGCAGTGTTTTTCACCTTTACAAGTTGGGAACTGCGATATCTAATGTGAAATCGCTTGAAACCGTCGTAATGTTGTAGAAAGCAATGTAAAGTAGCGAGTAAAACGTTTTCTAACGATAGAAGTGCGAAGGTTATGTTAGGTTGAGTTATGTTAGTTTAAGCTAGGTAGCGTCGTGAAACCACCAAAAACGACGTCATCTAACGAGATAGTGTTGTTTATTGCGAGTACGAAACTGCGATAGGTGAAATGTTGTGAAAGCACACAAAACGGCATGAACAAGCCAAATACTGCGTGTTGTACCGTTACAAGTGCGAAACTGCTATGTTGTGATATTCTCGTTAAAGCGCATGCAAGTATCGTGAAACCTTAAAGAACGATGTCATTTAGCGAGATACAGCGTTCTGTACTGTAATAAGTTGGTGAGAAACTGTGAGGTCAAGCAAATATCGTAATTGTGAACGAAACAGTGTAATTGAGCGTCTTTAGATACAAGTGCGAATGTTAGGTTAGGTTGACATATCAACCATCGTAAAACCGCATTAAACAATGTCACTTAGTGAGATGTAGTGTTTTTCAACATTACAAGTCGGGAACTACGATATCTAATGTGAAAGCGCATGAAACCGTCGTAATCTTCTAGAAAACATTGTAAAGTTGCGAGTAAAACGTTTTCTAACGATAGAAGTGCGAAGGTTAGGTTAGGTTAGGTTAGTTTAGGCTAGGTAGCGTCGTGAAACTACCAAAAACGACGTCATCTAAAGAAATAGTGTTCTTTTATTGCGAGTATTAAACTGCGATAGGTGAAATGTGAAAGCACACAAAACGGCATGAACAAGCCAAATACGGCGTGTTCTACCGTTACAAACGCGAAACTGCTATATTGTGATATTCTCGTTAAAGCGCATGCAAGCATCGTGAAACCTTAAAGAACAATGTCATTTAGCGAGATACAGCGTTCTGTACTGCAATAAGTTGGCGAAAAACTGTGAGGTTATGCAAATATCGTAATTGTGAACGAAACAGTGTAATAGAGCGTTTTTCAATACAAGTACGAATGTTAGGTTAGGTTAAGATATGAACCGTCGTAAAACCGCATTAAACAATGTCACTTAGTGAGATGCAGTGTTTTTCACCATTACAAGTCGGGAACTGCGATATCTAATGTGAAAGCGCTTGCAAACGTCGTTAGGTTAGGTTAGGTTAGGTTAGGTTAGGTTAGGTTAGGTTAGGTTACGTTAGGTTAGGTTTGGTTAGGTTAGGTTAGGTTAGGTTATGTTAGGTTAGGTTAGGTTAGGTTAGGTTAGGTTAAGATATGAACCGCGCTAAAACGGCATTAAACAATGTCACTTAGTGAGATGCAGTGTTTTTCACCTTTAAATGTTGGGAACTGCGATATCTAATGTGAAAGCGCTTGAAACCGTCGTAATGTTGTAGAAAGCAATGTAAAGTAGCGAGTAAAACGTTTTCTAACGATAGAAGTGCGAAGGTTATGTTAGGTTGAGTTATGTTAGTTTAAGCTAGGTAGCGTCGTGAAACCACCAAAAACGACGTCATCTAACGAGATAGTGTTGTTTATTGCGAGTACGAAACTGCGATAGGTGAAATGTTGTGAAAGCACACAAAACGGCATGAACAAGCCAAATACTGCGTGTTGTACCGTTACAAGTGCGAAACTGCTATGTTGTGACATTCTCGGTAAAGCGCATGCAAGTATCGTGAAACCTTAAAGAACGATGTCATTTAGCGAGATACAGCGTTCTGTACTGTAATAAGTTGGTGAGAAACTGTGAGGTCAAGCAAATATCGTAATTGTGAACGAAACAGTGTAATTGAGCGTTTTTCAATATAAGTACGAATGTTAGGTTAGGTTAAGATATGAACCGTCGTAAAACCGCATTAAACAATGTCACTTAGTGAGATGCAGTGTTTTTCACCATTACAAGTCGGGAACTACGATATCTAATGTGAAAGCGCATGAAACCGTCGTAATCTTGTAGAAAACATTGTAAAGTTGCGAGTAAAACGTTTTCTAACGATAGAAGTGCGAAGGTTAGGTTAGGTTGGGTTAGTTTAAGCTAGGTAGCGTCGTGAAACTACCAAAAACGACGTCATCTAACGAGATAGTGTTGTTTTATAGCGAGTATTAAACTGCGATAGGTGAAATGTTGTGAAAGCACACAAAACGGCATGAACAAGCCAAATACTGCGTGTTCTACCGTTACAAGTGCGAAACTGCTATATTGTGATATTCTCGTTAAAGCGCATGCAAGCATCGTGAAACCTTGAAGAATAATGTCATTTAGCGAGATACAACGTTCTGTACTGCAATAAGTTGGTGATAAACTGTGAGGTTATGCAAATATGGTAATTTTGAACAAAACAGTGTAATAGAGCGTTTTTAGATACAAGTGCGAATGTTAGGTTAGGTTAAGATATGAACCGTCGTAAAACCGCATTAAACAATGTCAATTAGTGAGATGCAGTGTTTTTCACCATTAAAAGTCGGGAACTGCGATATCTAATGTGAAAGCGCTTGCAACCGTCGTTAGGTTAGGTTAGGTTAGGTTAGGTTAGGTTAGGTTAGGTTTTGTTAGGTTAGGTTAGGTTAGGTTAGATTAGGTTAGGTTGGGTTGAGTTGGGTTAGGTTAGGTTAGGTTAGGTTAGGTTGGGTTAGGTTAGGTTAGGTTAGGTTACGTTAGGTTAGGTTAGGTTACGTTAGGTTAGGTTAGGTTAGGTTACGTTAGGTTAGGTTAGGTTAGGTAAGGATAATTTGGTTAGGTTAGGTAAGGTTAGGTTAGGTTAGGTTAGGTTGGGTTGGGTGTTGTTGGTTTGGGTTGGGTTAGGTTGGGTTAGGTTAGGTTAGGTTAGGTTACGTTAGGTTAGGTTAGCTTAGGTTAGGTTAGGTTACGTTAGGTTATGTTAGGTTAGGTTAGGTTAGGTTACGTTAGGTTAGGTTAGGTCAGGAAAGGTTAGGTTACGTTAGAATAGGTTAGGTTAGGTGAGGTTACGTTAGGTTAGGTTAAGTTAGGTTAGGTTTGGTTAGGTTAGCTTAGGTTAGGTTGGGTTGGGTTGGGTTGGGTTAGGTTAGGTTAGGTTAGGTTAGGTTGGGTTAGGTTAGTTTAGGTTAGGTTAGGTTAGGTTGGGTTGGGTTGGGTTAGGTTAGGTTAGGTAAGGTTAGGTTAGGTTAGGTTAGGTTACGTTAGGTTAAGGTATGAACCGTCGTAAAACCGCATTAAACAATGTCACTTAGTGAGATGCAGTGTTTTTCACCTTTACAAGTTGGGAACTGTGATATCTAATGTGAAAGCGCTTGAAACCGTCGTATTGTTGTAGAAAGCAATGTAAAGTAGCGAGTAAAACGTTTTCTAACGATAGAAGTGCGAAGGTTATGTTAGGTTGAGTTATGTTAGTTTAAGCTAGGTAGTGTCGTGAAACTACCAAAAACAACGTCATCTAACGAGATAGTGTTGTTTTATTGCGAGTACGAAACTGCGATAGGTGAAATGTTGTGAAAGCACGCAAAACGGCATGAACAAGCCAAATACTGCGTGTTGTACCGTTACAAGTGCGAAACTGCTATGTTGTGATATTCTCGTTAAAGCGCATGCAAGCATCGTGAAACCTTAAAGAACGATGTCATTTAGCGAGATACAGCGTTCTGTACTGCAATAAGTTGGTGAAAAACTGTGAGGTTATGCAAATATCCTAATTGTGAACGAAACATTGTAATAGAGCGTTTCTTAATACAAGTGCGAATTTTAGGTTAGGTTAAGATATGAACCGTCGTAAAACCGCATTAAACAATGTCACTTGATGAGATGCAGTGTTTTTCACCATTACAAGTCGGGAACTGCGATATCTAATGTGAAAGCGCTTGCAAACGTCGTTAGGTTAGGTTAGGTTAGGTTAGGTTAGGTTAGGTTACGTTAGGTTAGGTTAGGTTAGGTTTGGTTAGGTTAGGTTAGGTTAGGTTAGGGATGTTAGGTAAGGTTTGGTTAGGTTAGGTTAGGTTAGGTTGGGTTAGGTAAGGTTAGGTTAGGTTAAGATATGAACCGCACTAAAACCGCATTAAACAATGTCACTTAGTGAGATGCAGTGTTTTTCACCTTTACAAGTTGGGAACTGTGATATCTAATGTGAAAGCGCTTGAAACCGTCGTAATGTTGTAGAAAGCAATGTAAAGTAGCGAGTAAAACGTTTTCTAACGATAGAAGTGCGAAGGTTATGTTAGGTTGAGTTATGTTAGTTTAAGCTAGGTGGCGTCGTGAAACTACCAAAAACAACGTCATCTAACGAGATAGTGTTGTTTTATTGCGAGTACGAAACTGCGATAGGTGAAATGTTGTGAAAGCACACAAAACGGCATGAACAAGCCAAATACTGCGTGTTGTACCGTTACAAGTGCGGAACTGCTATGTTGTGATATTCTCGTTAAAGCGCATGCAAGCATCGTGAAACCTTAAAGAACGATGTCATTTAGCGAGATACAGCGTTCTGAACTGTAATAAGTTGGTGAGAAACTGTGAGGTCAAGCAAATATCGTAATTGTGAACGAAACAGTGTAATTGAGCGTATTTAGATACAAGTGCGAATGTTAGGTTAGGTTGAGATATCAACCGTCGTAAAACCGCATTAAACAATGTCACTTAGTGAGATGTAGTGTTTTTCAACATTACAAGTCGGGAACTACGATATCTAATGTGAAAGCGCATGAAACCGTCGTAATCTTGTAGAAAACATTGTAAAGTTGCGAGTAAAACGTTTTCTAACGATAGAAGTGCGAAGGTTAGCTTGAGTTATGTTAGTTTAAGCTATGTAGCGTCGTGAGACCACCAAAAAGGACGTCAACTTACGAGATAGCGTTGTTTTATTGCATGTACGTAACTGCAATAGGTGAAATGTTGTGAAAGTACACAAAACGGCTTGAACAAGCCAGATACTGCGTGTTGTACCGTTACAAGTGCGAAACTGCTATAATGTGATATTCTTGTTAAAGCGCATGCAAGCATCGTGAAACCTTAAAGAACGATGTCATTTAGCGAGATACAGCGTTCTGTACTGCAATAAGTTGGTGAAAAACTGTGAGGTTATGCAAATATCGTAATTGTGAACGAAACAGTGTAATAGAGCGTTTTTCCATACAAGTACGAATGTTAGGTTAGGTTAAGATATGAACCGTCGTAAAACCACATTAAACAATGGCACTTAGTGAGATGCAGTGTTTTTCACCATTACAAGTCGGGAACTGCGATATCTAATGTGAAAGCGCTTGCAAACGTCGTTAGGTTAGGTTAGGTTAGGTTAGGTTAGGTTACGTTAGGTTAGGTTTGGTTAGGTTAGGTTTGGTTAGGTTAGGTTAGGTTAGGTTATGTTAGGTTAGGTTAGGTTAGGTTAAGATATGAACCGCGCTAAAACGGCATTAAACAATGTCACTTAGTGTGATGCAGTGTTTTTCACCTTTAAAAGTTGGGAACTGCGATATCTAATGTGAAAGCGCATGAAACCGTCGTAATCTTGTAGAAAACATTGTAAAGTGGTGAGTAAAACGTTTTCTAACGATAGAAGTGCGAAGGTTAGGTTAGGTTAGGTTAGTTTAAGCTAGGTAGCGTCGTGAAACTACCAAAAACGACGTCATCTAACGAGATAGTGTTGTTTTATAGCGAGTATTAAACTGCGATAGGTGAAATGTTGTGAAAGCACACAAAACGGCATGAACAAGCCAAATACTGCGTGTTCTACCGTTACAAGTGCGAAACTGCTATATTGTGATATTATCGTTAAAGCGCATGCAAGCATCGTGAAACCTTAAAGAACAATGTCATTTAGCGAGATACAACGTTCTGTACTGCAATAAGTTGGTGAGAAACTGTGAGGTTATGCAAATATGGTAATTGTGAACAAAACAGTGTAATAGAGCGTTTTTAGATACAAGTGCGAATGTTAGGTTAGGTTAAGATATGAACCGTCGTAAAACCGCATTAAACAAATGTCAATTAGTGAGATGCAGTGTTTTTCACCATTAAAAGTCGGGAACTGCGATATCTAATGTGAAAGCGCTTGCAAACGTCGTTAGGTTAGGTTAGGTTAGGTTAGGTTAGGTTAGGTTAGGTTACGTTAGGTTAGGTTTGGTTAGGTTAGGTTAGGTTAGGTTAGGTTAGGTTAGGTTAGGTTGGGTTTGGTTAGGTTAGGTTACGTTAGGTTAAGGTATGAACCGTCGTAAAACCGCATTAAACAATGTCACTTAGTGAGATGCAGTGTTTTTCACCTTTACAAGTTGGGAACTGCGATATCTACAGTGAAAGCACTTGAAACCGTCGTAATGTTGTAGAAAGCAATGTAAAGTAGCGAGTAAAACGTTTTCTAACGATAGAAGTGCGAAGGTTATGTTAGGTTGAGTTATGTTAGTTTAAGCTAGGTAGCGTCGTGAAACCACCAAAAACGACGTCATCTAACGAGATAGTGTTGTTTTATTGCGAGTACGAAACTGCGATAGGTAAAATGTTGTGAAAGCACACAAAACGGCATGAACAAGCCAAATACTGCGTGTTCTACCGTTACAAGTGCGAAACTGCTATATTGTGATAT
Organism: Rhipicephalus microplus; assembly: GCF_043290135.1. Classification (NCBI taxonomy): domain Eukaryota; kingdom Metazoa; phylum Arthropoda; class Arachnida; order Ixodida; family Ixodidae; genus Rhipicephalus; species Rhipicephalus microplus. The sequence continues at coordinate 487,307 of NW_027464697.1, read as the reverse complement.
TCTCGTTAAAGCGCATGCAAGCATCGTGAAACCTTAAAGAATAATGTCATTTAGCGAGATACAACGTTCTGTACTGCAATAAGTTGGTGATAAACTGTGAGGTTATGCAAATATGGTAATTTTGAACAAAACAGTGTAATAGAGCGTTTTTAGATACAAGTGCGAATGTTAGGTTAGGTTAAGATATGAACCGTCGTAAAACCGCATTAAACAATGTCAATTAGTGAGATGCAGTGTTTTTCACCATTAAAAGTCGGGAACTGCGATATCTAATGTGAAAGCGCTTGCAACCGTCGTTAGGTTAGGTTAGGTTAGGTTAGGTTAGGTTAGGTTAGGTTTTGTTAGGTTAGGTTAGGTTAGGTTAGATTAGGTTAGGTTGGGTTGAGTTGGGTTAGGTTAGGTTAGGTTAGGTTAGGTTGGGTTAGGTTAGGTTAGGTTAGGTTACGTTAGGTTAGGTTAGGTTACGTTAGGTTAGGTTAGGTTAGGTTACGTTAGGTTAGGTTAGGTTAGGTAAGGATAATTTGGTTAGGTTAGGTAAGGTTAGGTTAGGTTAGGTTAGGTTGGGTTGGGTGTTGTTGGTTTGGGTTGGGTTAGGTTGGGTTAGGTTAGGTTAGGTTAGGTTACGTTAGGTTAGGTTAGCTTAGGTTAGGTTAGGTTACGTTAGGTTATGTTAGGTTAGGTTAGGTTAGGTTACGTTAGGTTAGGTTAGGTCAGGAAAGGTTAGGTTACGTTAGAATAGGTTAGGTTAGGTGAGGTTACGTTAGGTTAGGTTAAGTTAGGTTAGGTTTGGTTAGGTTAGCTTAGGTTAGGTTGGGTTGGGTTGGGTTGGGTTAGGTTAGGTTAGGTTAGGTTAGGTTGGGTTAGGTTAGTTTAGGTTAGGTTAGGTTAGGTTGGGTTGGGTTGGGTTAGGTTAGGTTAGGTAAGGTTAGGTTAGGTTAGGTTAGGTTACGTTAGGTTAAGGTTCATACCTTAACCTAACGTAACCTAACCTAACCTAACCTATTCACCATTACAAGTCGGGAACTGCGATATCTAATGTGAAAGCGCTTGCAAACGTCGTTAGGTTAGGTTAGGTTAGGTTAGGTTACGTTAGGTTAGGTTTGGTTAGGTTAGGTTAGGTTAGGTTATGTTAGGTTAGGTTGGGTTAGGTTAGTAAAACGTTTTCTAACGATAGAAGTGCGAAGGTTATGTTAGGTTGAGTTATGTTAGTTTAAGCTAGGTAGTGTCGTGAAACTACCAAAAACAACGTCATCTAACGAGATAGTGTTGTTTTATTGCGAGTACGAAACTGCGATAGGTGAAATGTTGTGAAAGCACGCAAAACGGCATGAACAAGCCAAATACTGCGTGTTGTACCGTTACAAGTGCGAAACTGCTATGTTGTGATATTCTCGTTAAAGCGCATGCAAGCATCGTGAGAACGATGTCATTTAGCGAGATACAGCGTTCTGTACTGCAATAAGTTGGTGAAAAACTGTGAGGTTATGCAAATATCCTAATTGTGAACGAAACATTGTAATAGAGCGTTTTTTAATACAAGTGCGAATTTTAGGTTAGGTTAAGATATGAACCGTCGTAAAACCGCATTAAACAATGTCACTTGATGAGATGCAGTGTTTTTCACCATTACAAGTCGGGAACTGCGATATCTAATGTGAAAGCGCTTGCAAACGTCGTTAGGTTAGGTTAGGTTAGGTTAGGTTAGGTTAGGTTACGTTAGGTTAGGTTAGGTTAGGTTTGGTTAGGTTAGGTTAGGTTAGGTTAGGTTAGGGATGTTAGGTAAGGTTTGGTTAGGTTAGGTTAGGTTAGGTTGGGTTAGGTAAGGTTAGGTTAGGTTAAGATATGAACCGCACTAAAACCGCATTAAACAATGTCACTTAGTGAGATGCAGTGTTTTTCACCTTTACAAGTTGGGAACTGTGATATCTAATGTGAAAGCGCTTGAAACCGTCGTAATGTTGTAGAAAGCAATGTAAAGTAGCGAGTAAAACGTTTTCTAACGATAGAAGTGCGAAGGTTATGTTAGGTTGAGTTATGTTAGTTTAAGCTAGGTGGCGTCGTGAAACTACCAAAAACAACGTCATCTAACGAGATAGTGTTGTTTTATTGCGAGTACGAAACTGCGATAGGTGAAATGTTGTGAAAGCACACAAAACGGCATGAACAAGCCAAATACTGCGTGTTGTACCGTTACAAGTGCGGAACTGCTATGTTGTGATATTCTCGTTAAAGCGCATGCAAGCATCGTGAAACCTTAAAGAACGATGTCATTTAGCGAGATACAGCGTTCTGAACTGTAATAAGTTGGTGAGAAACTGTGAGGTCAAGCAAATATCGTAATTGTGAACGAAACAGTGTAATTGAGCGTATTTAGATACAAGTGCGAATGTTAGGTTAGGTTGAGATATCAACCGTCGTAAAACCGCATTAAACAATGTCACTTAGTGAGATGTAGTGTTTTTCAACATTACAAGTCGGGAACTACGATATCTAATGTGAAAGCGCATGAAACCGTCGTAATCTTGTAGAAAACATTGTAAAGTTGCGAGTAAAACGTTTTCTAACGATAGAAGTGCGAAGGTTAGCTTGAGTTATGTTAGTTTAAGCTATGTAGCGTCGTGAGACCACCAAAAAGGACGTCAACTTACGAGATAGCGTTGTTTTATTGCATGTACGTAACTGCAATAGGTGAAATGTTGTGAAAGTACACAAAACGGCTTGAACAAGCCAGATACTGCGTGTTGTACCGTTACAAGTGCGAAACTGCTATAATGTGATATTCTTGTTAAAGCGCATGCAAGCATCGTGAAACCTTAAAGAACGATGTCATTTAGCGAGATACAGCGTTCTGTACTGCAATAAGTTGGTGAAAAACTGTGAGGTTATGCAAATATCGTAATTGTGAACGAAACAGTGTAATAGAGCGTTTTTCCATACAAGTACGAATGTTAGGTTAGGTTAAGATATGAACCGTCGTAAAACCGCATTAAACAATGGCACTTAGTGAGATGCAGTGTTTTTCACCATTACAAGTCGGGAACTGCGATATCTAATGTGAAAGCGCTTGCAAACGTCGTTAGGTTAGGTTAGGTTAGGTTAGGTTAGGTTACGTTAGGTTAGGTTTGGTTAGGTTAGGTTAGGTTAGGTTATGTTAGGTTAGGTTAGGTTAGGTTAGGTTAAGATATGAACCGCGCTAAAACGGCATTAAACAATGTCACTTAGTGAGATGCAGTGTTTTTCACCTTTAAAAGTTGGGAACTGCGATATCTAATGTGAAAGCGCATGAAACCGTCGTAATCTTGTAGAAAACATTGTAAAGTGGTGAGTAAAACGTTTTCTAACGATAGAAGTGCGAAGGTTAGGTTAGGTTAGGTTAGTTTAAGCTAGGTAGCGTCGTGAAACTACCAAAAACGACGTCATCTAACGAGATAGTGTTGTTTTATAGCGAGTATTAAACTGCGATAGGTGAAATGTTGTGAAAGCACACAAAACGGCATGAACAAGCCAAATACTGCGTGTTCTACCGTTACAAGTGCGAAACTGCTATATTGTGATATTATCGTTAAAGCGCATGCAAGCATCGTGAAACCTTAAAGAACAATGTCATTTAGCGAGATACAACGTTCTGTACTGCAATAAGTTGGTGAGAAACTGTGAGGTTATGCAAATATGGTAATTGTGAACAAAACAGTGTAATAGAGCGTTTTTAGATACAAGTGCGAATGTTAGGTTAGGTTAAGATATGAACCGTCGTAAAACCGCATTAAACAAATGTCAATTAGTGAGATGCAGTGTTTTTCACCATTAAAAGTCGGGAACTGCGATATCTAATGTGAAAGCGCTTGCAAACGTCGTTAGGTTAGGTTAGGTTAGGTTAGGTTAGGTTAGGTTAGGTTACGTTAGGTTAGGTTTGGTTAGGTTAGGTTAGGTTAGGTTAGGTTAGGTTAGGTTAGGTTGGGTTTGGTTAGGTTAGGTTACGTTAGGTTAAGGTATGAACCGTCGTAAAACCGCATTAAACAATGTCACTTAGTGAGATGCAGTGTTTTTCACCTTTACAAGTTGGGAACTGCGATATCTACAGTGAAAGCACTTGAAACCGTCGTAATGTTGTAGAAAGCAATGTAAAGTAGCGAGTAAAACGTTTTCTAACGATAGAAGTGCGAAGGTTATGTTAGGTTGAGTTATGTTAATTTAAGCTAGGTAGCGTCGTGAAACCACCAAAAACGACGTCATCTAACGAGATAGTGTTCTTTTATTGCGAGTACGAAACTGCGATAGGTAAAATGTTGTGAAAGCACACAAAACGGCATAAACAAGCCAAATACTGCGTGTTGTACCGTTACAAGTGCGAAACTGCTATGTTGTGACATTCTCGGTAAAGCGCATGCAAGTATCGTGAAACCTTAAAGAACGATGTCATTTAGCGAGATACAGCGTTCTGTACTGTAATAAGTTGGTGAGAAACTGTGAGGTCAAGCAAATATCGTAATTGTGAACGAAACAGTGTAATTGAGCGTCTTTAGATACAAGTGCGAATGTTAGGTTAGGTTGACATATCAACCGTCGTAAAACCGCATTAAACAATCTCACTTAGTGAGATGTAGTGTTTTTCAACATTACAAGTCGGGAACTACGATATCTAATGTGAAAGCGCATGAAACTGTCGTAATCTTGTAGAAAACATTGTAAAGTTGCGAATAAAACGTTTTCTAACGATAGAAGTGCGAAGGTTAGGTTAGGTTAGGTTAGGTTAAGCTAGGTAGCGTCGTGAAACTACCAAAAACGACGTCATCTAACGAGATAGTGTTGTTTTATAGCGAGTATTAAACTGCGATAGGTGAAATGTTGTGAAAGCACACAAAACGGCATGAACAAGCCAAATACTGCGTGTTCTACCGTTACAAGTGCGAAACTGCTATATTGTGATATTCTCGTTAAAGTGCATGCAAGCATCGTGAAACCTTAAAAAACAATGTCATTTAGGAAGATACAGCGTTCTGTACTGCAATAAGTTGGTGAAAAACTGTGAGGTTATGCAAATATCGTAATTGTGAACAAAACAGTGTAATAGAGCGTTTTTAGATACAAGTGCGAATGTTAGGTTAGGTTAAGATATGAACCGTCGTAAAACCGCAATAAACAATGTCAATTAGTGAGATGCAGTGTTTTTCACCATTAAAAGTGGGGAACTGCGATATCTAATGTGAAAGCGCTTGCAACCGTCGTTAGGTTAGGTTAGGTTAGGTTAGGTTAGGTTTGGTTAGGTTAGGTTAGGTTAGGTTAGGTTAGGTTAGATTAGGTTAGGTTGGGTTGAGTTGGGTTAGGTTAGGTTAGGTTAGGTTAGGTTGGGTTAGGTTAGGTTAGGTTAGGTTAGGTTACGTTAGGTTAGGTTAGGTTAGGTTACGTTAGGTTAGGTTAGGTTAGGTAAGGATAATTTGGTTAGGTTAAGTAAGGTTAGGTTAGGTTAGGTTAGGTTGGGTTGGGTGTTGTTGGGTTGGGTTGGGTTGGGTTAGGTTGGGTTAGTTTAGGTTAGGTTACGTTAGGCTAGGTTAGGTTAGGTTAGGTTACGTTAGGTAATGTTAGGTTAGGTTAGGTTACGTTAGGTTAGGTTAGGTCAGGTAAGGTTAGGTTACGTTAGAATAGGTTAGGTTAGGTTAGGTTACGTTAGGTTAGGTTAAGTTAGGTTAGGTTAGGTTTGGTTAGGTTAGGTTAGGTTAGCTTAGGTTAGGTTAGATTGGGTTGGGTTAGGTTGGGTTAGGTTAGGTTAGGTTAGGTTAGGTTGGGTTAGGTTAGTTTAGGTTAGGTTAGGTTAGGTTAGGTTGGGTCGGGTTGGGTTAGGTTAGGTTAGGTTAGGTAAGGTTAGGTTAGGTTAGGTTAGGTTACGTTAGGTTAAGGTATGAACCATCGTAAAACCGCATTAAACAATGTCACTTAGTGAGATGCAGTGTTTTTCACCTTTACAAGTTGGGAACTGTGATATCTAATGTGAAAGCGCTTGAAACCGTCGTAATGTTGTAGAAAGCAATGTAAAGTAGCGAGTATAACGTTTTCTAACGATAGAAGTGCGAAGGTTATGTTAGGTTGAGTTATGTTAGTTTAAGCTAGGTGGCGTCGTGAAACTACCAAAAACAACGTCATCTAACGAGATAGTGTTGTTTTATTGCGAGTACGAAACTGCGATAGGTGAAATGTTGTGAAAGCACACAAAACGGCATGAACAAGCCAAATACTGCGTGTTGTACCGTTACAAGTGCGAAACTGCTATGTTGTGATATTCTCGTTAAAGCGCATGCAAGCATCGTGAAACCTTAAAGAACGATGTCATTTAGCGAGATACAGCGTTCTGAACTGTAATAAGTTGGTGAGAAACTGTGAGGTCAAGCAAATATCGTAATTGTGAACAAAAGAGTGTAATTGAGCGTATTTAGATACAAGTGCAAATGTTAGGTTAGGTTGAGATATCAACCGTCGTAAAACCGCATTAAACAATGTCACTTAGTGAGATGTAGTGTTTTTCAACATTACAAGTCGGGAACTACGATATCTAATGTGAAAGCGCATGAAACCGTCGTAATCTTGTAGAAAACATTGTAAAGTTGCGAGTAAAACGTTTTCTAACGATAGAAGTGCGAAGGTTAGGTTAGGTTAGGTTAGTTTAATGTAGGTAGCGTCGTGAAACTACCAAAAACGACGTCATCTAACGAGATAGTGTTGTTTTATAGCGAGTATTAAACTGCGATAGGTGAAATGTTGTGAAAGCACACAAAACGGCATGAACAAGCCAAATACTGCGTGTTCTACCGTTACAAGTGCGAAACTGCTATATTGTGATATTCTCGTTAAAGCGCATGCAAGCATCGTGAAACCTTAAAGAATAATGTCATTTAGCGAGATACAACGTTCTGTACTGCAATAAGTTGGTGAAAAACTGTGAGGTTATGCAAATATGGTAATTGTGAACAAAACAGTGTAATAGAGCGTTTTTAGATACAAGTGCGAATGTTAGGTTAGGTTAAGATATGAACCGTCGTAAAACCGCATTAAACAATGTCAATTAGTGAGATGCAGTGTTTTTCACCATTAAAAGTCGGGAACTGCGATATCTAATGTGAAAGCGCTTGCAACCGTCGTTAGGTTAGGTTAGGTTAGGTTAGGTTAGGTTTTGTTAGGTTAGGTTAGGTTAGGTTTGATTAGGTTAGGTTGGGTTGAGTTGGGTTAGGTTAGGTTAGGTTAGGTTGGGTTAGGTTAGGTTATGTTACGTTAGGTTAGGTTAGGTTACGTTAGGTTAGGTTAGGTTAGGTTACGTTAGGTTAGGTTAGGTTAGGTAAGGATAATTTGGTTAGGTTAGGTAAGGTTAGGTTAGGTTAGGTTAGGTTGGGTTGGGTGTTGTTGGTTTGGGTTGGGTTGGGTTGGGTTAGGTTGGGTTAGGTTAGGTTAGGTTAGGTTACGTTAGGTTAGGTTAGGTTAGGTTAGGTTACGTTAGGTTATGTTAGGTTAGGTTAGGTTAGGTTACGTTAGGTTAGGTTAGGTCAGGAAAGGTTAGGTTACGTTAGAATAGGTTAGGTTAGGTGAGGTTACGTTAGGTTAGGTTAAGTTAGGTTAGGTTTGGTTAGGTTAGCTTAGGTTAGGTTGGGTTGGGTTGGGTTGGGTTAGGTTAGGTTAGGTTAGGTTAGGTTGGGTTAGGTTAGTTTAGGTTAGGTTAGGTTAGGTTGGGTTGGGTTGGGTTAGGTTAGGTTAGGTAAGGTTAGGTTAGGTTAGGTTAGGTTACGTTAGGTTAAGGTATGAACCGTCGTAAAACCGCATTAAACAATGTCACTTAGTGAGATGCAGTGTTTTTCACCTTTACAAGTTGGGAACTGTGATATCTAATGTGAAAGCGCTTGAAACCGTCGTATTGTTGTAGAAAGCAATGTAAAGTAGCGAGTAAAACGTTTTCTAACGATAGAAGTGCGATGGTTATGTTAGGTTGAGTTATGTTAGTTTAAGCTAGGTAGTGTCGTGAAACTACCAAAAACAACGTCATCTAACGAGATAGTGTTGTTTTATTGCGAGTACGAAACTGCGATAGGTGAAATGTTGTGAAAGCACGCAAAACGGCATGAACAAGCCAAATACTGCGTGTTGTACCGTTACAAGTGCGAAACTGCTATGTTGTGATATTCTCGTTAAAGCGCATGCAAGCATCGTGAAACCTTAAAGAACGATGTCATTTAGCGAGATACAGCGTTCTGTACTGCAATAAGTTGGTGAAAAACTGTGAGGTTATGCAAATATCCTAATTGTGAACGAAACATTGTAATAGAGCGTTTTTTAATACAAGTGCGAATTTTAGGTTAGGTTAAGATATGAACCGTCGTAAAACCGCATTAAACAATGTCACTTGATGAGATGCAGTGTTTTTCACCATTACAAGTCGGGAACTGCGATATCTAATGTGAAAGCGCTTGCAAACGTCGTTAGGTTAGGTTAGGTTAGGTTAGGTTAGGTTAGGTTACGTTAGGTTAGGTTAGGTTAGGTTTGGTTAGGTTAGGTTAGGTTAGGTTAGGTTAGGGATGTTAGGTAAGGTTTGGTTAGGTTAGGTTAGGTTAGGTTGGGTTAGGTAAGGTTTGGTTAGGTTAAGATATGAACTGCACTAAAACCGCATTAAACAATGTCACTTAGTGAGATGCTGTGTTTTTCACCATTACAAGTCGGGAACTGCGATATCTAATGTGAAAGCGCTTGCAAACGTCGTTAGGTTAGGTTAGGTTAGGTTAGGTTACGTTAGGTTAGGTTTGGTTAGGTTAGGTTAGGTTAGGTTATGTTAGGTTAGGTTGGGTTAGGTTAAGATATGAATCGCGCTAAAACCGCATTAAACAATGTCACTTAGTGAGATGCAGTGTTTTTCACCTTTACAAGTTGGGAACTGTGATATCTAATGTGAAAGCGCTTGAAACCGTCGTAATGTTGTAGAAAGCAATGTAAAGTAGCGAGTAAAACGTTTTCTAACGATAGAAGTGCGAAGGTTATGTTAGGTTGAGTTATGTTAGTTTAAGCTAGGTGGCGTCGTGAAACTACCAAAAACAACGTCATCTAACGAGATAGTGTTGTTTTATTGCGAGTACGAAACTGCGATAGGTGAAATGTTGTGAAAGCACACAAAACGGCATGAACAAGCCAAATACTGCGTGTTGTACCGTTACAAGTGCGGAACTGCTATGTTGTGATATTCTCGTTAAAGCGCATGCAAGCATCGTGAAACCTTAAAGAACGATGTCATTTAGCGAGATACAGCGTTCTGAACTGTAATAAGTTGGTGAGAAACTGTGAGGTCAAGCAAATATCGTAATTGTGAACGAAACAGTGTAATTGAGCGTATTTAGATACAAGTGCGAATGTTAGGTTAGGTTGAGATATCAACCGTCGTAAAACCGCATTAAACAATGTCACTTAGTGAGATGTAGTGTTTTTCAACATTACAAGTCGGGAACTACGATATCTAATGTGAAAGCGCATGAAACCGTCGTAATCTTGTAGAAAACATTGTAAAGTTGCGAGTAAAACGTTTTCTAACGCGCTTGCAAACGTCGTTAGGTTAGGTTAGGTTAGGTTAGGTTACGTTAGGTTAGGTCAGGTTAGGTTTGGTTAGGTTAGGTTAGGTTAGGTTAGGTTAGGGATGTTAGGTAAGGTTTGGTTAGGTTAGGTTAGGTTAGGTTGGGTTAGGTAAGGTTAGGTTAGGTTAAGATATGAACCGCGCTAAAACCGCATTAAACAATGTCACTTAGTGAGATGCTGTGTTTTTCACCATTACAAGTCGGGAACTGCGATATCTAATGCGAAAGCGCTTGCAAACGTCGTTAGGTTAGGTTAGGTTAGGTTAGGTTAGGTTAGGTTACGTTAGGTTAGGTTTGGTTAGGTTAGGTTAGGTTAGGTTATGTTAGGTTAGGTTGGGTTAGGTTAGGTTAGGTTAGGTTAAGATATGAACCGCGCTAAAACCACAATAAACAATGTCACTTAGTGAGATGCAGTGTTTTTCACCTTTACAAGTTGGGAACTGCGATATCTAATGTGAAAGCGCATGAAACCGTCGTAATCTTGTAGAAAACATTGTAAAGTGGTGAGTAAAACGTTTTCTAACGATAGAAGTGCGAAGGTTAGGTTAGGTTAGGTTAGTTTAAGCTAGGTAGCGTCGTGAAACTACCAAAAACGACGTCATCTAACGAGATAGTGTTGTTTTATAGCGAGTAATAAACTGCGATAGGTGAAATGTTGTGAAAGCACACAAAACGGCATGAACAAGCCAAATACTGCGTGTTCTACCGTTACAAGTGTGAAAGTGCTATATTGTGATATTCTCGTTAAAGCGCATGCAAGCATCGTGAAACCTTAAAGAACAATGTCATTTAGCGAGATACAACGTTCTGTACTGCAATAAGTTGGTGAAAAACTGTGAGGTTATGCAAATATTGTAATTGTAAACAAAACAGTGTAACAGAGCGTTTTTAGATACAAGTGCGAATGTTAGGTTAGGTTAAGATATGAACCGTCGTAAAACCGCATTAAACAATGTCACTTAGTGAGATGTAGTGTTTTTCAACATTACAAGTCGGGAACTACGATATCTAATGTGAAAGCGCATGAAACCGTCGTAATCTTGTAGAAAACATTGTAAAGTGGTGAGTAAAACGTTTTCTAACGATAGAAGTGCGAAGGTTAGGTTAGGTTAGGTTAGTTTAAGCTAGGTAGCGTCGTGAAACTACCAAAAACGACGTCATCTAACGAGATAGTGTTGTTTTATAGCGAGTATTAAACTGCGATAGGTGAAATGTTGTGAAAGCACACAAAATGGCATGAACTAGCCAGATACTGCGTCTTGTGCCGTTACAAGTGCGAAACTGCTTTATTGTGATATTCTCGTTAAAGCGCACGCAAGTATCGTGAAACCTTAAAGAACGATGTCATTTAGCGAGATACAGCGTTCTGAACTGTAATAAGTTGGTGAGAAACTGTGAGGTCAAGCAAATATCGTAATTGTGAACGAAACAGTGTAATTGAGCGTATTTAGATACAAGTGCGAATGTTAGGTTAGGTTGAGATATCAACCGTCGTAAAACCGCATTAAACAATGTCACTTAGTGAGATGTAGTGTTTTTCAACATTACAAGTCGGGAACTACGATATCTAATGTGAAAGCGCATGAAACCGTCGTAATCTTGTAGAAAACATTGTAAAGTTGCGAGTAAAACGTTTTCTAACGATAGAAGTGCGAAGGTTAGCTTGAGTTATGTTAGTTTAAGCTATGTAGCGTCGTGAGACCACCAAAAAGGACGTCAACTAACGAGATAGCGTTGTTTTATTGCATGTACGTAACTGCAATAGGTGAAATGTTGTGAAAGTACACAAAACGGCTTGAACAAGCCAGATACTGCGTGTTGTACCGTTACAAGTGCGAAACTGCTATAATGTGATATTCTTGTTAAAGCGCATGCAAGCATCGTGAAACCTTAAAGAACGATGTCATTTAGCGAGATACAGCGTTCTGTACTGCAATAAGTTGGTGAAAAACTGTGAGGTTATGCAAATATCGTAATTGTGAACGAAACAGTGTAATAGAGCGTTTTTCCATACAAGTACGAATGTTAGGTTAGGTTAAGATATGAACCGTCGTAAAACCGCATTAAACAATGTCACTTAGTGAGATGCAGTGTTTTTCACCATTACAAGTCGGGAACTGCGATATCTAATGTGAAAGCGCTTGCAAACGTCGTTAGGTTAGGTTAGGTTAGGTTAGGTTAGGTAACGTTAGGTTAGGTTTGGTTAGGTTAGGTTAGGTTAGGTTATGTTAGGTTAGGTTGGGTTAGGTTAGGTTAGGTTAGGTTAGGTTAGGTTAGGTTAAGATACGAACCGCGCTAAAACCGCATTAAACAATGTCACTTAGTGAGATGCAGTGTTTTTCACCTTTACAAGTTGGGAACTGCGATATCTAATGTGAAAGCGCTTGCAAACGTCGTTAGGTTAGGTTAGGTTAGGTTAGGTTAGGTTAGGTTAGGTTACGTTAGGTTAGGTTTGGTTAGGTTAGGTTAGGTTAGGTTATGTTAGGTTAGGTTGGGTTAGGTTAGGTTAGGTTACGTTAGGTTAAGGTATGAACCGTTGTAAAACCGCAATAAACAATGTCACTTAGTGAGATGCAGTGTTTTTCACCTTTACAAGTTGGGAACTGCGATATCTAATGTGAAAGCGCTTGAAACCGTCGTAATGTTGTAGAAAGCAATGTAAAGTAGCGAGTAAAACGTTTTCTAACAATAGAAGTGCGAAGGTTATATTAGGTTGAGTTATGTTAGTTTAAGCTAGGTAGCGTCGTGAAACCACCAAAAACGACGTCATCTAACGAGATAGTGTTGTTTTATTGCGAGTACGAAACTGCGATAGGTAAAATGTGAAAGCACACAAAACGGCATGAACAAGCCAAATACTGCGTGTTGTACCGTTACAAGTGCGAAACTGCTATGTTTTGACATTCTCGGTAAAGCGCATGCAAGTATCGTGAAACCTTAAAGAACGATGTCATTTAGCGAGATACAGCGTTCTGTACTGTAATAAGTTGGTGAGAAACTGTGAGGTCAAGCAAATATCGTAATTGTGAACGAAACAGTGTAATTGAGCGTCTTTAGATACAAGTGCGAATGTTAGGTTAGGTTGACATATCAACCGTCGTAAAACCGCATTAAACAATGTCACTTAGTGAGATGTAGTGTTTTTCAACATTACAAGTCGGGAACTACGATATCTAATGTGAATGCGCATGAAACCGTCGTAATCTTGTAGAAAACATTGTAAAGTTGCGAGTAAAACGTTTTCTAACGATAGAAGTGCGAAGGTTAGGTTAGGTTAGGTTAGTTTAAGCTAGGTAGCGTCGTGAAACTACCAAAAACGACGTCATCTAACGAGATAGTGTTGTTTTATAGCGAGTATTAAACTGCGATAGGTGAAATGTTGTGAAAGCACACAAAACGGCATGAACAAGCCAAATACTGCGTGTTCTACCGTTACAAGTGCGAAACTGCTATATTGTGATATTCTCGTTAAAGCGCATGCAAGCAACGTGAAACCTTAAAGAACAATGTCATTTAGCGAGATACAACGTTCTGTACTGCAATAAGTTGGTGAAAAACTGTGAGGTTATGCAAATATGGTAATTGTGAACAAAACAGTGTAATAGAGCGGTTTTAGATACAAGTGCGAATGTTAGGTTAGGTTAAGATATGAACCGTCGTAAAACCGCATTAAACAATGTCAATTAGTGAGATGCAGTGTTTTTCACCATTAAAAGTCGGGAACTGCGATATCTAATGTGAAAGCGCTTGCAACCGTCGTTAGGTTAGGTTAGGTTAGGTTAGGTTAGGTTTTGTTAGGTTAGGTTAGGTTAGATTAGGTTAGGTTGGGTTGAGTTGGGTTAGGTTAGGTTAGGTTAGGTTAGGTTAGGTTGGGTTAGGTTAGGTTAGGTTACGTTAGGTTAGGTTAGGTTACGTTAGGTTAGGTTAGGTTAGGTTAGGTTAGGTTACGTTAGGTTAGGTTAGGTTAGGTAAGGATAATTTGGTTAGGTTAGGTAAGGTTAGGTTAGGTTAGGTTAGGTTTGGTTGGGTGTTGTTGGTTTGGGTTGGGTTGGGTTGGGTTAGGTTAGGTTAGGTTACGCTAGGTTAGGTTAGGTTAGGTTAGGTTACGTTAGGTTAGGTTAGGTTAGGTTACGTTAGGTTAGGTTAGGTCAGGAAAGGTTAGGTTACGTTAGAATAGGTTAGGTTAGGTTAGGTTACGTTAGGTTAGGTTAAGTTAGGTTAGGTTTGGTTAGGTTAGCTTAGGTTAGGTTAGGTTGGGTTGGGTTGGGTTGGGTTAGGTTAGGTTAGGTTAGGTTAGGTTGGGTTAGGTCAGTTTAGGTTAGGTTAGGTTGGGTTGGGTTGGGTTAGGTTAGGTTAGGTTAGGTTAGGTAAGGTTAGGTTAGGTTAGGTTAGGTTACGTTAGGTTAAGGTATGAACCGTCGTAAAACCGCATTAAACCATGTCACTTAGTGAGATGCAGTGTTTTTCACCTTTACAAGTTGGGAACTGTGATATCTAATGTGAAAGCGCTTGAAACCGTCGTATTGTTGTAGAAAGCAATGTAAAGTAGCGAGTAAAACGTTTTCTAACGATAGAAGTGCGAAGGTTATGTTAGGTTGAGTTATGTTAGTTTAAGCTAGGTAGCGTCGTGAAACTACCAAAAACAACGTCATCTAACGAGATAGTGTTGTTTTATTGCGAGTACGAAACTGCGATAGGTGAAATGTTGTGAAAGCACACAAAACGGCATGAACAAGCCAAATACTGCGTGTTGTACCGTTACAAGTGCGAAACTGCTATGTTGTGATATTCTCGTTAAAGCGCATGCAAGCATCGTGAAACCTTAAAGAACGATGTCATTTAGCGAGATACAGCGTTCTGTACTGCAATAAGTTGGTGAAAAACTGTGAGGTTATGCAAATATCCTAATTGTGAACGAAACAGTGTAATAGAGCGTTTTTTAATACAAGTGCGAATGTTAGGTTAGGTTAAGATATGAACCGTCGTAAAACCGCATTAAACAATGTCACTTGATGAGATGCAGTGTTTTTCACCATTACAAGTCGGGAACTGCGATATCTAATGTGAAAGCGCTTGCAAACGTCGTTAGGTTAGGTTAGGTTAGGTTACGTTAGGTTAGGTTAGGTTAGGTTTGGTTAGGTTAGGTTAGGTTAGGTTAGGTTAGGTTAGGTTACGTTAGGTTAGGTTTGGTTAGGTTAGGTTAGGTTAGGTTATGTTATGTTAGGTTGGGTTAGGTTAGGTTAGGTTAGGTTAGGTTAAGATATGAACCGCGCTAAAACCGCAATAAACAATGTCACTTAGTGAGATGCAGTGTTTTTCACCTTTACAAGTTGGGAACTGCGATATCTAATGTGAAAGCGCATGAAACCGTCGTAATCTTGTAGAAAACATTGTAAAGTGGTGAGTAAAACGTTTTCTAACGATAGAAGTGCGAAGGTTAGGTTAGGTTAGGTTAGTTTAAGCTAGGTAGCGTCGTGAAACTACCAAAAACGACGTCATCTAACGAGATAGTGTTGTTTTATAGCGAGCGATTAAACTGCGATAGGTGAAATGTTGTGAAAGCACACAAAACGGCATGAACAAGCCAAATACTGCGTGTTCTACCGTTACAAGTGCGAAACTGCTATATTGTGATATTCTCGTTAGAGCGCATGCAAGCATCGTGAAACCTTAAAGAACAATGTCATTTAGCGAGATACAACGTTCTGTACTGCAATGAGTTGGTGAAAAACTGTGAGGTTATGCAAATATTGTAATTGTGAACAAAACAGTGTAATAGAGCGTTTTTAGATACAAGTGCGAATGTTAGGTTAGGTTAAGATATGAACCGTCGTAAAACCGCATTAAACAATGTCACTTAGTGAGATGTAGTGTTTTTCAACATTACAAGTCGGGAACTACGATATCTAATGTGAAAGCGCATGAAACCGTCGTAATCTTGTAGAAAACATTGTAAAGTGGTGAGTAAAACGTTTTCTAACGATAGAAGTGCGAAGGTTAGGTTAGGTTAGTTTAAGCTAGGTAGCGTCGTGAAAGTACCAAAAACGACGTCATCTAACGAGATAGTGTTCTTTTATAGCGAGTATTAAACTGCGATAGGTGAAATGTTGTGAAAGCACACAAAACGGCATGAACAAGCCAAATACTGCGTGTTGTACCGTTACAAGTGCGAAACTGCTATGTTTTGACATTCTCGGTAAAGCGCATGCAAGTATCGTGAAACCTTAAAGAACGATGTCATTTAGCGAGATACAGCGTTCTGTACTGTAATAAGTTGGTGAGAAACTGTGAGGTCAAGCAAATATCGTAATTGTGAACGAAACAGTGTAATAGAGCGTTTTTTAATACAAGTGCGAATGTTAGGTTAGGTTAAGATATGAACCGTCGTCAAACCGCATTAAACAATGTCACTTGATGAGATGCAGTGTTTTTCACCATTACAAGTCGGGAACTGCGATATCTAATGTGAAAGCGCTTGCAAACGTCGTTAGGTTAGGTTAGGTTAGGTTAGGTTAGGTTACGTTAGGTTAGGTTAGGTTAGGTTAGGTTTGGTTAGGTTAGGTTAGGTTAAGTTAGGTTAGGTTAGGTTAGGGATGTTAGGTAAGGTTTGGTTAGGTTAGGTTAGGTTAGGTTGGGTTAGGTAAGGTTAGGTTAGGTTAAGATATGAACCGCGCTAAAACCGCATTAAACAATGTCACTTAGTGAGATGCTGTGTTTTTCACCATTACAAGTCGGGAACTGCGATATCTAATGTGAAAGCGCTTGCAAACGTCGTTAGGTTAGGTTAGGTTAGGTTAGGTTACGTTAGGTTAGGTTTGGTTAGGTTAGGTTAGGTTAGGTTATGTTAGGTTAGGTTGGGTTAGGTTAGGTTAGGTTAGGTTAGGTTAAGATATGAACCGCGCTAAAACCGCATTACACAATGTCACTTAGTGAGATGCAGTGTTTTTCACCTTTACAAGTTGGGAACTGCGATATCTAATGTGAAAGCGCTTGAAACCGTCGTATTATTGTAGAAAGCAATGTAAAGTAGCGAGTAAAACGTTTTCAAACGATAGAAGTGCGAAGGTTATGTTAGGTTGAGTTATGTTAGTTTAAGCTAGGTAGCGTCGTGAAACTACCAAAAACAACGTCATCTAACGAGGTAGTGTTGTTTTATTGCGAGTACGAAACTGCGATAGGTGAAATGTTGTGAAAGCACACAAAACGGCATGAACAAGCCAAATACTGCGTGTTGTACCGTTACAAGTGCGAAACTGCTATGTTGTGATATTCTCGTTAAAGCGCATGCAAGCATCGTGAAACCTTAAAGAACGATGTCATTTAGCGAGATACAGCGTTCTGTACTGCAATAAGTTGGTGAAAAACTGTGAGGTTATGCAAATATCCTAATTGTGAACGAAACAGTGTAATAGAGCGTTTTTTAATACAAGTGCGAATGTTAGGTTAGGTTAAGATATGAACCGTCGTAAAACCGCATTAAACAATGTCACTTGATGAGATGCAGTGTTTTTCACCATTACAAGTCGGGAACTGCGATATCTAATGTGAAAGCGCTTGCAAACGTCGTTAGGTTAGGTTAGGTTAGGTTAGGTTAGGTTAGGTTAGGTTAGGTTACGTTAGGTTTGGTTAGGTTAGGTTAGGTTAGGTTAGGTTATGTTAGGTTAGGTTGGGTTAGGTTAGGTTAGGTTAGGTTAGGTTAAGATATGAACCGCGCTAAAACCGCAATAAACAATGTCACTTAGTGAGATGCAGTGTTTTTCACCTTTACAAGTTGGGAACTGCGATATCTAATGTGAAAGCGCATGAAACCGTCGTAATCTTGTAGAAAATATTGTAAAGTGGTGAGTAAAACGTTTTCTAACGATAGAAGTGCGAAGGTTAGGTTAGGTTAGGTTAGTTTAAGCTAGGTAGCGTCGTGAAACTACCAAAAACGACGTCATCTAACGAGATAGTGTTGTTTTATAGCGAGTATTAAACTGCGATAGGTGAAATGTTGTGAAAGCACACAAAACGGCATGAACAAGCCAAATACTGCGTGTTCTACCGTTACAAGTGCGAAACTGCTATATTGTGATATTCTCGTTAGAGCGCATGCAAGCATCGTGAAACCTTAAAGAACAATGTCATTTAGCGAGATACAACGTTCTGTACTGCAATGAGTTGGTGAAAAACTGTGAGGTTATGCAAATATTGTAATTGTGAACAAAACAGTGTAATAGAGCGTTTTTAGATACAAGTGCGAATGTTAGGTTAGGTTAAGATATGAACCGTCGTAAAACCGCATTAAACAATGTCACTTAGTGAGATGTAGTGTTTTTCAACATTACAAGTCGGGAACTACGATATCTAATGTGAAAGCGCATGAAACCGTCGTAATCTTGTAGAAAACATTGTAAAGTGGTGAGTAAAACGTTTTCTAACGATAGAAGTGCGAAGGTTAGGTTAGGTTAGTTTAAGCTAGGTAGCGTCGTGAAAGTACCAAAAACGACGTCATCTAACGAGATAGTGTTGTTTTATAGCGAGTATTAAACTGCGATAGGTGAAATGTTGTGAAAGCACACAAAACGGCATGAACAAGCCAAATACTGCGTGTTGTACCGTTACAAGTGCGAAACTGCTATGTTTTGACATTCTCGGTAAAGCGCATGCAAGTATCGTGAAACCTTAAAGAACGATGTCATTTAGCGAGATACAGCGTTCTGTACTGTAATAAGTTGGTGAGAAACTGTGAGGTCAAGCAAATATCGTAATTGTGAACGAAACAGTGTAATAGAGCGTTTTTTAATACAAGTGCGAATGTTAGGTTAGGTTAAGATATGAACCGTCGTAAAACCGCATTAAACAATGTCACTTGATGAGATGCAGTGTTTTTCACCATTACAAGTCGGGAACTGCGATATCTAATGTGAAAGCGCTTGCAAACGTCGTTAGGTTAGGTTAGGTTAGGTTAGGTTACGTTAGGTTAGGTTAGGTTAGGTTTGGTTAGGTTAGGTTAGGTTAAGTTAGGTTAGGTTAGGTTAGGGATGTTAGGTAAGGTTTGGTTAGGTTAGGTTAGGTTAGGTTGGGTTAGGTAAGGTTAGGTTAGGTTAAGATATGAACCGCGCTAAAACCGCATTAAACAATGTCACTTAGTGAGATGCTGTGTTTTTCACCATTACAAGTCGGGAACTGCGATATCTAATGTGAAAGCGCTTGCAAACGTCGTTAGGTTAGGTTAGGTTAGGTTAGGTTACGTTAGGTTAGGTTTGGTTAGGTTAGGTTAGGTTAGGTTATGTTAGGTTAGGTTGGGTTAGGTTAGGTTAGGTTAGGTTAGGTTAAGATATGAACCGCGCTAAAACCGCATTACACAATGTCACTTAGTGAGATGCAGTGTTTTTCACCTTTACAAGTTGGGAACTGCGATATCTAATGTGAAAGCGCTTGAAACCGTCGTATTGTTGTAGAAAGCAATGTAAAGTAGCGAGTAAAACGTTTTCTAACGATAGAAGTGCGAAGGTTATGTTAGGTTGAGTTATGTTAGTTTAAGCTAGGTAGCGTCGTGAAACTACCAAAAACAACGTCATCTAACGAGATAGTGTTGTTTTATTGCGAGTACGAAACTGCGATAGGTGAAATGTTGTGAAAGCACACAAAACGGCATGAACAAGCCAAATACTGCGTGTTGTACCGTTACAAGTGCGAAACTGCTATGTTGTGATATTCTCGTTAAAGCGCATGCAAGCATCGTGAAACCTTAAAGAACGATGTCATTTAGCGAGATACAGCGTTCTGTACTGCAATAAGTTGGTGAAAAACTGTGAGGTTATGCAAATATCCTAATTGTGAACGAAACAGTGTAATAGAGCGTTTTTTAATACAAGTGCGAATGTTAGGTTAGGTTAAGATATGAACCGTCGTAAAACCGCATTAAACAATGTCACTTGATGAGATGCAGTGTTTTTCACCATTACAAGTCGGGAACTGCGATATCTAATGTGAAAGCGCTTGCAAACGTCGTTAGGTTAGGTTAGGTTAGGTTAGGTTAGGTTAGGTTAGGTTACGTTAGGTTAGGTTTGGTTAGGTTAGGTTAGGTTAGGTTATGTTAGGTTAGGTTGGGTTAGGTTAGGTTAGGTTAGGTTAGGTTAAGATATGAACCGCGCTAAAACCGCAATAAACAATGTCACTTAGTGAGATGCAGTGTTTTTCACCTTTACAAGTTGGGAACTGCGATATCTAATGTGAAAGCGCATGAAACCGTCGTAATCTTGTAGAAAATATTGTAAAGTGGTGAGTAAAACGTTTTCTAACGATAGAAGTGCGAAGGTTAGGTTAGGTTAGGTTAGTTTAAGCTAGGTAGCGTCGTGAAACTACCAAAAACGACGTCATCTAACGAGATAGTGTTGTTTTATAGCGAGTATTAAACTGCGATAGGTGAAATGTTGTGAAAGCACACAAAACGGCATGAACAAGCCAAATACTGCGTGTTCTACCGTTACAAGTGCGAAACTGCTATATTGTGATATTCTCGTTAGAGCGCATGCAAGCATCGTGAAACCTTAAAGAACAATGTCATTTAGCGAGATACAACGTTCTGTACTGCAATGAGTTGGTGAAAAACTGTGAGGTTATGCAAATATTGTAATTGTGAACAAAACAGTGTAATAGAGCGTTTTTAGATACAAGTGCGAATGTTAGGTTAGGTTAAGATATGAACCGTCGTAAAACCGCATTAAACAATGTCACTTAGTGAGATGTAGTGTTTTTCAACATTACAAGTCGGGAACTACGATATCTAATGTGAAAGCGCATGAAACCGTCGTAATCTTGTAGAAAACATTGTAAAGTGGTGAGTAAAACGTTTTCTAACGATAGAAGTGCGAAGGTTAGGTTAGGTTAGTTTAAGCTAGGTAGCGTCGTGAAAGTACCAAAAACGACGTCATCTAACGAGATAGTGTTGTTTTATAGCGAGTATTAAACTGCGATAGGTGAAATGTTGTGAAAGCACACAAAACGGCATGAACAAGCCAAATACTGCGTGTTGTACCGTTACAAGTGCGAAACTGCTATGTTTTGACATTCTCGGTAAAGCGCATGCAAGTATCGTGAAACCTTAAAGAACGATGTCATTTAGCGAGATACAGCGTTCTGTACTGTAATAAGTTGGTGAGAAACTGTGAGGTCAAGCAAATATCGTAATTGTGAACGAAACAGTGTAATAGAGCGTTTTTTAATACAAGTGCGAATGTTAGGTTAGGTTAAGATATGAACCGTCGTAAAACCGCATTAAACAATGTCACTTGATGAGATGCAGTGTTTTTCACCATTACAAGTCGGGAACTGCGATATCTAATGTGAAAGCGCTTGCAAACGTCGTTAGGTTAGGTTAGGTTAGGTTAGGTTACGTTAGGTTAGGTTAGGTTAGCTTTGGTTAGGTTAGGTTAGGTTAGGTTAGATTAGGGATGTTAGGTAAGGTTTGGTTAGGTTAGGTTAGGTTAGGTTGGGTTAGGTAAGGTTAGGTTAGGTTAAGATATGAACCGCGCTAAAACCGCATTAAACAATGTCACTTAGTGAGATGCTGTGTTTTTCACCATTACAAGTCGGGAACTGCGATATCTAATGTGAAAGCGCTTGCAAACGTCGTTAGGTTAGGTTAGGTTAGGTTAGGTTAGGTTACGTTAGGTTAGGTTTGGTTAGGTTAGGTTAGGTTAGGTTATGTTAGGTTAGGTTGGGTTAGGTTAGGTTAGGTTAGGTTAGGTTAAGATATGAACCGCGCTAAAACCGCATTACACAATGTCACTTAGTGAGATGCAGTGTTTTTCACCTTTACAAGTTGGGAACTGCGATATCTAATGTGAAAGCGCTTGAAACCGTCGTATTGTTGTAGAAAGCAATGTAAAGTAGCGAGTAAAACGTTTTCTAACGATAGAAGTGCGAAGGTTATGTTAGGTTGAGTTATGTTAGTTTAAGCTAGGTAGCGTCGTGAAACTACCAAAAACAACGTCATCTAACGAGATAGTGTTGTTTTATTGCGAGTACGAAACTGCGATAGGTGAAATGTTGTGAAAGCACACAAAACGGCATGAACAAGCCAAATACTGCGTGTTGTACCGTTACAAGTGCGAAACTGCTATGTTGTGATATTCTCGTTAAAGCGCATGCAAGCATCGTGAAACCTTAAAGAACGATGTCATTTAGCGAGATACAGCGTTCTGTACTGCAATAAGTTGGTGAAAAACTGTGAGGTTATGCAAATATCCTAATTGTGAACGAAACAGTGTAATAGAGCGTTTTTTAATACAAGTGCGAATGTTAGGTTAGGTTAAGATATGAACCGTCGTAAAACCGCATTAAACAATGTCACTTGATGAGATGCAGTGTTTTTCACCATTACAAGTCGGGAACTGCGATATCTAATGTGAAAGCGCTTGCAAACGTCGTTAGGTTAGGTTAGGTTAGGTTAGGTTAGGTTAGGTTAGGTTAGGTTAGGTTACGTTAGGTTAGGTTTGGTTAGGTTAGGTTAGGTTAGGTTATGTTAGGTTAGGTTGGGTTAGGTTAGGTTAGGTTAGGTTAGGTTAAGATATGAACCGCGCTAAAACCGCATTACACAATGTCACCTAGTGAGATGCAGTGTTTTTCACCTTTACAAGTTGGGAACTGCGATATCTAATGTGAAAGCGCTTGAAACCGTCGTATTGTTGTAGAAAGCAATGTAAAGTAGCGAGTAAAACGTTTTCTAACGATAGAAGTGCGAAGGTTATGTTAGGTTGAGTTATGTTAGTTTAAGCTAGGTAGCGTCGTGAAACTACCAAAGACAACGTCATCTAACGAGATAGTGTTGTTTTATTGCGAGTACGAAACTGCGATAGGTGAAATGTTGTGAAAGCACACAAAACGGCATGAACAAGCCAAATACTGCGTGTTGTACCGTTACAAGTGCGAAACTGCTATGTTGTGATATTCTCGTTAAAGCGCATGCAAGCATCGTGAAACCTTAAAGAACGATGTCATTTAGCGAGATACAGCGTTCTGTACTGCAATAAGTTGGTGAAAAACTGTGAGGTTATGCAAATATCCTAATTGTGAACGAAACAGTGTAATAGAGCGTTTTTTAATACAAGTGCGAATGTTAGGTTAGGTTAAGATATGAACCGTCGTAAAACCGCATTAAACAATGTCACTTAGTGAGATGCAGTGTTTTTCACCATTACAAGTCGGGAACTGCGATATCTAATGTGAAAGCGCTTGCAAACGTCGTTAGGTTAGGTTAGGTTAGGTTAGGTTACGTTAGGTTAGGTTAGGTTAGGTTTGGTTAGGTTAGGTTAGGTTAGGTTAGGTTAGGTTAGGGATGTTAGGTAAGGTTTGGTTAGGTTAGGTTAGGTTAGGTTGGGTTAGGTAAGGTTAGGTTAGGTTAAGATATGAACCGCGCTAAAACCGCTATAAACAATGTCACTTAGTGAGATGCTGTGTTTTTCACCATTACAAGTCGGGAACTGCGATATCTAATGTGAAAGCGCTTGCAAACGTCGTTAGGTTAGGTTAGGTTAGGTTAGGTTACGTTAGGTTAGGTTTGGTTAGGTTAGGTTAGGTTAGGTTATGTTAGGTTAGGTTGGGTTAGGTTAGGTTAGGTTAGGTTAGGTTAAGATATGAACCGCGCTAAAACCGCATTACACAATGTCACTTAGTGAGATGCAGTGTTTTTCACCTTTACAAGTTGGGAACTGCGATATCTAATGTGAAAGCGCTTGAAACCGTCGTATTGTTGTAGAAAGCAATGTAAAGTAGCGAGTAAAACGTTTTCTAACGATAGAAGTGCGAAGGTTATGTTAGGTTGAGTTATGTTAGTTTAAGCTAGGTAGCGTCGTGAAACTACCAAAAACAACGTCATCTAACGAGATAGTGTTGTTTTATTGCGAGTACGAAACTGCGATAGGTGAAATGTTGTGAAAGCACACAAAACGGCATGAACAAGCCAAATACTGCGTGTTGTACCGTTACAAGTGCGAAACTGCTATGTTGTGATATTCTCGTTAAAGCGCATGCAAGCATCGTGAAACCTTAAAGAACGATGTCATTTAGCGAGATACAGCGTTCTGTACTGCAATAAGTTGGTGAAAAACTGTGAGGTTATGCAAATATCCTAATTGTGAACGAAACAGTGTAATAGAGCGTTTTTTAATACAAGTGCGAATGTTAGGTTAGGTTAAGATATGAACCGTCGTAAAACCGCATTAAACAATGTCACTTGATGAGATGCAGTGTTTTTCACCATTACAAGTCGGGAACTGCGATATCTAATGTGAAAGCGCTTGGAAACGTCGTTAGGTTAGGTTAGGTTAGGTTAGGTTAGGTTAGGTTAGGTTACGTTAGGTTAGGTTTGGTTAGGTTAGGTTAGGTTAGGTTATGTTAGGTTAGGTTGGGTTAGGTTAGGTTAGGTTAGGTTAGGTTAAGATATGAACCGCGCTAAAACCGCAATAAACAATGTCACTTAGTGAGATGCAGTGTTTTTCACCTTTACAAGTTGGGAACTGCGATATCTAATGTGAAAGCGCATGAAACCGTCGTAATCTTGTAGAAAACATTGTAAAGTGGTGAGTAAAACGTTTTCTAACGATAGAAGTGCGAAGGTTAGGTTAGGTTAGGTTAGTTTAAGCTAGGTAGCGTCGTGAAACTACCAAAAACGACGTCATCTAACGAGATAGTGTTGTTTTATAGCGAGTATTAAACTGCGATAGGTGAAATGTTGTGAAAGCACACAAAACGGCATGAACAAGCCAAATACTGCGTGTTCTACCGTTACAAGTGCGAAACTGCTATATTGTGATATTCTCGTTAGAGCGCATGCAAGCATCGTGAAACCTTAAAGAACAATGTCATTTAGCGAGATACAACGTTCTGTACTGCAATGAGTTGGTGAAAAACTGTGAGGTTATGCAAATATTGTAATTGTGAACAAAACAGTGTAATAGAGCGTTTTTAGATACAAGTGCGAATGTTAGGTTAGGTTAAGATATGAACCGTCGTAAAACCGCATTAAACAATGTCACTTAGTGAGATGTAGTGTTTTTCAACATTACAAGTCGGGAACTACGATATCTAATGTGAAAGCGCATGAAACCGTCGTAATCTTGTAGAAAACATTGTAAAGTGGTGAGTAAAGCGTTTTCTAACGATAGAAGTGCGAAGGTTAGGTTAGGTTAGTTTAAGCTAGGTAGCGTCGTGAAAGTACCAAAAACGACGTCATCTAACGAGATAGTGTTGTTTTATAGCGAGTATTAAACTGCGATAGGTGAAATGTTGTGAAAGCACACAAAACGGCATGAACAAGCCAAATACTGCGTGTTGTACCGTTACAAGTGCGAAACTGCTATGTTTTGACATTCTCGGTAAAGCGCATGCAAGTATCGTGAAACCTTAAAGAACGATGTCATTTAGCGAGATACAGCGTTCTGTACTGTAATAAGTTGGTGAGAAATTGTGAGGTCAAGCAAATATCGTAATTGTGAACGAAACAGTGTAATAGAGCGTTTTTTAATACAAGTGCGAATGTTAGGTTAGGTTAAGATATGAACCGTCGTAAAACCGCATTAAACAATGTCACTTGATGAGATGCAGTGTTTTTCACCATTACAAGTCGGGAACTGCGATATCTAATGTGAAAGCGCTTGCAAACGTCGTTAGGTTAGGTTAGGTTAGGTTAGGTTACGTTAGGTTAGGTTAGGTTAGGTTTGGTTAGGTTAGGTTAGGTTAGGTTAGGTTAGGGATGTTAGGTAAGGTTTGGTTAGGTTAGGTTAGGTTAGGTTGGGTTAGGTAAGGTTAGGTTAGGTTAAGATATGAACCGCGCTAAAACCGCATTAAACAATGTCACTTAGTGAGATGCTGTGTTTTTCACCATTACAAGTCGGGAACTGCGATATCTAATGTGAAAGCGCTTGCAAACGTCGTTAGGTTAGGTTAGGTTAGGTTAGGTTAGGTTACGTTAGGTTAGGTTTGGTTAGGTTAGGTTAGGTTAGGTTATGTTAGGTTAGGTTGGGTTAGGTTAGGTTAGGTTAGGTTAGGTTAGGTTAAGATATGAACCGCGCTAAAACCGCATTACACAATGTCACTTAGTGAGATGCAGTGTTTTTCACCTTTACAAGTTGGGAACTGCGATATCTAATGTGAAAGCGCTTGAAACCGTCGTATTGTTGTAGAAAGCAATGTAAAGTAGCGAGTAAAACGTTTTCTAACGATAGAAGTGCGAAGGTTATGTTAGGTTGAGTTATGTTAGTTTAAGCTAGGTAGCGTCGTGAAACTACCAAAAACAACGTCATCTAACGAGATAGTGTTGTTTTATTGCGAGTACGAAACTGCGATAGGTGAAATGTTGTGGAAGCACACAAAACGGCATGAACAAGCCAAATACTGCGTGTTGTACCGTTACAAGTGCGAAACTGCTATGTTGTGATATTCTCGTTAAAGCGCATGCAAGCATCGTGAAACCTTAAAGAACGATGTCATTTAGCGAGATACAGCGTTCTGTACTGCAATAAGTTGGTGAAAAACTGTGAGGTTATGCAAATATCCTAATTGTGAACGAAACAGTGTAATAGAGCGTTTTTTAATACAAGTGCGAATGTTAGGTTAGGTTAAGATATGAACCGTCGTAAAACCGCATTAAACAATGTCACTTGATGAGATGCAGTGTTTTTCACCATTACAAGTCGGGAACTGCGATATCTAATGTGAAAGCGCTTGCAAACGTCGTTAGGTTAGGTTAGGTTAGGTTACGTTAGGTTAGGTTAGGTTAGGTTTGGTTAGGTTAGGTTAGGTTAGGTTAGGTTAGGGATGTTAGGTAAGGTTTGGTTAGGTTAGGTTAGGTTAGGTTGGGTTAGGTAAGGTTAGGTTAGGTTAAGATATGAACCGCGCTAAAACCGCATTAAACAATGTCACTTAGTGAGATGCTGTGTTTTTCACCATTACAAGTCGGGAACTGCGATATATAATGTGAAAGCGCTTGCAAACGTCGTTAGGTTAGGTTAGGTTAGGTTAGGTTACGTTAGGTTAGGTTTGGTTAGGTTAGGTTAGGTTAGGTTAGGTTATGTTAGGTTAGGTTGGGTTAGGTTAGGTTAGGTTAGGTTAGGTTAAGATATGAACCGCGCTAAAACCGCATTACACAATGTCACTTAGTGAGATGCAGTGTTTTTCACCTTTACAAGTTGGGAACTGCGATATCTAATGTGAAAGCGCTTGAAACCGTCGTATTGTTGTAGAAAGCAATGTAAAGTAGCGAGTAAAACGTTTTCTAACGATAGAAGTGCGAAGGTTATGTTAGGTTGAGTTATGTTAGTTTAAGCTAGGTAGCGTCGTGAAACTACCAAAGACAACGTCATCTAACGAGATAGTGTTGTTTTATTGCGAGTACGAAACTGCGATAGGTGAAATGTTGTGAAAGCACACAAAACGGCATGAACAAGCCAAATACTGCGTGTTGTACCGTTACAAGTGCGAAACTGCTATGTTGTGATATTCTCGTTAAAGCGCATGCAAGCATCGTGAAACCTTAAAGAACGATGTCATTTAGCGAGATACAGCGTTCTGTACTGCAATAAGTTGGTGAAAAACTGTGAGGTTATGCAAATATCCTAATTGTGAACGAAACAGTGTAATAGAGCGTTTTTTAATACAAGTGCGAATGTTAGGTTAGGTTAAGATATGAACCGTCGTAAAACCGCATTAAACAATGTCACTTAGTGAGATGCAGTGTTTTTCACCATTACAAGTCAGGAACTGCGATATCTAATGTGAAAGCGCTTGCAAACGTCGTTAGGTTAGGTTAGGTTAGGTTAGGTTAGGTTACGTTAGGTTAGGTCAGGTTAGGTTTGGTTAGGTTAGGTTAGGTTAGGTTAGGTTAGGGATGTTAGGTATGGTTTGGTTAGGTTAGGTTAGGTTAGGTTGGGTTAGGTAAGGTTAGGTTAGGTTAAGATATGAACCGCGCTAAAACCGCATTAAACAATGTCACTTAGTGAGATGCTGTGTTTTTCACCATTACAAGTCGGGAACTGCGATATCTAATGCGAAAGCGCTTGCAAACGTCGTTAGGTTAGGTTAGGTTAGGTTAGGTTAGGTTACGTTAGGTTAGGTTTGGTTAGGTTAGGTTAGGTAAGGTTATGTTAGGTTAGGTTGGGTTAGGTTAGGTTAGGTTAGGTTAAGATATGAACCGCGCGAAAACCACATTAAACAATGTCACTTAGTGAGATGCAGTGTTTTTCACCTTTACAAGTTGGGAACTGCGATATCTAATGTGAAAGCGCATGAAACCGTCGTAATCTTGTAGAAAACATTGTAAAGTGGTGAGTAAAACGTTTTCTAACGATAGAAGTGCGAAGGTTAGGTTAGGTTAGGTTAGTTTAAGCTAGGTAGCGTCGTGAAACTACCAAAAACGACGTCATCTAACGAGATAGTGTTGTTTTATAGCGAGTAATAAACTGCGATAGGTGAAATGTTGTGAAAGCACACAAAACGGCATGAACAAGCCAAATACTGCGTGTTCTACCGTTACAAGTGTGAAAGTGCTATATTGTGATATTCTCGTTAAAGCGCATGCAAGCATCGTGAAACCTTAAAGAACAATGTCATTTAGCGAGATACAGCGTTCTGTACTGCAATAAGTTGGTGAAAAACTGTGAGGTTATGCAAACATCGTAATTGTGAACAAAACAGTGTAATAGAGCGTTTTTAGATACAAGTGCGAATGTTAGGTTAGGTTAAGATATGAACCGTCGTAAAACCGCATTAAACAATGTCACTTAGTGAGATGTAGTGTTTTTCAACATTACAAGTCGGGAACTACGATATCTAATGTGAAAGCGCATGAAACCGTCGTAATCTTGTAGAAAACATTGTAAAGTGGTGAGTAAAACGTTTTCTAACGATAGAAGTGCGAAGGTTAGGTTAGGTTAGTTTAAGCTAGGTAGCGTCGTGAAAGTACCAAAAACGACGTCATCTAACGAGATAGTGTTGTTTTATAGCGAGTATTAAACTGCGATAGGTGAAATGTTGTGAAAGCACACAAAACGGCATGAACAAGCCAAATACTGCGTGTTGTACCGTTACAAGTGCGAAACTGCTATGTTTTGACATTCTCGGTAAAGCGCATGCAAGTATCGTGAAACCTTAAAGAACGATGTCATTTAGCGAGATACAGCGTTCTGTACTGTAATAAGTTGGTGAGAAACTGTGAGGTCAAGCAAATATCGTAATTGTGAACGAAACAGTGTAATAGAGCGTTTTTTAATACAAGTGCGAATGTTAGGTTAGGTTAAGATATGAACCGTCGTAAAACCGCATTAAACAATGTCACTTGATGAGATGCAGTGTTTTTCACCATTACAAGTCGGGAACTGCGATATCTAATGTGAAAGCGCTTGCAAACGTCGTTAGGTTAGGTTAGGTTAGGTTAGGTTACGTTAGGTTAGGTTAGGTTAGGTTTGGTTAAGTTAGGTTAGGTTAGGTTAGGTTAGGGATGTTAGGTAAGGTTTGGTTAGGTTAGGTTAGGTTAGGTTGGGTTAGGTAAGGTTAGGTTAGGTTAAGATATGAACCGCGCTAAAACCGCATTAAACAATGTCACTTAGTGAGATGCTGTGTTTTTCACCATTACAAGTCGGGAACTGCGATATCTAATGTGAAAGCGCTTGCAAACGTCGTTAGGTTAGGTTAGGTTAGGTTAGGTTAGGTTACGTTAGGTTAGGTTTGGTTAGGTTAGGTTAGGTTAGGTTATGTTAGGTTAGGTTGGGTTAGGTTAGGTTAGGTTAGGTTAAGATATGAACCGCGCTAAAACCGCATTACACAATGTCACTTAGTGAGATGCAGTGTTTTTCACCTTTACAAGTTGGGAACTGCGATATCTAATGTGAAAGCGCTTGAAACCGTCGTATTGTTGTAGAAAGCAATGTAAAGTAGCGAGTAAAACGTTTTCTAACGATAGAAGTGCGAAGGTTATGTTAGGTTGAGTTATGTTAGTTTAAGCTAGGTAGCGTCGTGAAACTACCAAAAACAACGTCATCTAACGAGATAGTGTTGTTTTATTGCGAGTACGAAACTGCGATAGGTGAAATGTTGTGAAAGCACACAAAACGGCATGAACAAGCCAAATACTGCGTGGTGTAACGTTACAAGTGCGAAACTGCTATGTTGTGATATTGTCGTTAAAGCGCATGCAAGCATCGTGAAACCTTAAAGAACGATGTCATTTAGCGAGATACAGCGTTCTGTACTGCAATAAGTTGGTGAAAAACTGTGAGGTTATGCAAATATCCTAATTGTGAACGAAACAGTGTAATAGAGCGTTTTTTAATACAAGTGCGAATGTTAGGTTAGGTTAAGATATGAACCGTCGTAAAACCGCATTAAACAATGTCACTTGATGAGATGCAGTGTTTTTCACCATTACAAGTCGGGAACTGCGATATCTAATGTGAAAGCGCTTGCAAACGTCGTTAGGTTAGGTTAGGTTAGGTTAGGTTAGGTTAGGTTAGGTTAGGTTACGTTAGGTTAGGTTTGGTTAGGTTAGGTTAGGTTAGGTTATGTTAGGTTAGGTTGGGTTAGGTTAGGTTAGGTTAGGTTAGGTTAGGTTAAGATATGAACCGCGCTAAAACCGCATTACACAATGTCACTTAGTGAGATGCAGTGTTTTTCACCTTTACAAGTTGGGAACTGCGATATCTAATGTGAAAGCGCTTGAAACCGTCGTATTGTTGTAGAAAGCAATGTAAAGTAGCGAGTAAAACGTTTTCTAACGATAGAAGTGCGAAGGTTATGTTAGGTTGAGTTATGTTAGTTTAAGCTAGGTAGCGTCGTGAAACTACCAAAGACAACGTCATCTAACGAGATAGTGTTGTTTTATTGCGAGTACGAAACTGCGATAGGTGAAATGTTGTGAAAGCACACAAAACGGCATGAACAAGCCAAATACTGCGTGTTGTACCGTTACAAGTGCGAAACTGCTATGTTGTGATATTCTCGTTAAAGCGCATGCAAGCATCGTGAAACCTTAAATAACGATGTCATTTAGCGAGATACAGCGTTCTGTACTGCAATAAGTTGGTGAAAAACTGTGAGGTTATGCAAATATCCTAATTGTGAACGAAACAGTGTAATAGAGCGTTTTTTAATACAAGTGCGAATGTTAGGTTAGGTTAAGATATGAACCGTCGTAAAACCGCATTAAACAATGTCACTTAGTGAGATGCAGTGTTTTTCACCATTACAAGTCGGGAACTGCGATATCTAATGTGAAAGCGCTTGCAAACGTCGTTAGGTTAGGTTAGGTTAGGTTAGGTTACGTTAGGTTAGGTTAGGTTAGGTTTGGTTAGGTTAGGTTAGGTTAGGTTAGGTTAGGTTAGGTTAGGGATGTTAGGTAAGGTTTGGTTAGGTTAGGTTAGGTTAGGTTGGGTTAGGTAAGGTTAGGTTAGGTTAAGATATGAACCGCGCTAAAACCGCATTAAACAATGTCACTTAGTGAGATGCTGTGTTTTTCACCATTACAAGTCGGGAACTGCGATATCTAATGTGAAAGCGCTTGCAAACGTCGTTAGGTTAGGTTAGGTTAGGTTAGGTTACGTTAGGTTAGGTTTGGTTAGGTTAGGTTAGGTTAGGTTATGTTAGGTTAGGTTGGGTTAGGTTAGGTTAGGTTAGGTTAGGTTAGGTTAAGATATGAACCGCGCTAAAACCGCATTACACAATGTCACTTAGTGAGATGCAGTGTTTTTCACCTTTACAAGTTGGGAACTGCGATATCTAATGTGAAAGCGCTTGAAACCGTCGTATTGTTGTAGAAAGCAATGTAAAGTAGCGAGTAAAACGTTTTCTAACGATAGAAGTGCGAAGGTTATGTTAGGTTGAGTTATGTTAGTTTAAGCTAGGTAGCGTCGTGAAACTACCAAAAACAACGTCATCTAACGAGATAGTGTTGTTTTATTGCGAGTACGAAACTGCGATAGGTGAAATGTTGTGAAAGCACACAAAACGGCATGAACAAGCCAAATACTGCGTGGTGTAACGTTACAAGTGCGAAACTGCTATGTTGTGATATTCTCGTTAAAGCGCATGCAAGCATCGTGAAACCTTAAAGAACGATGTCATTTAGCGAGATACAGCGTTCTGTACTGCAATAAGTTGGTGAAAAACTGTGAGGTTATGCAAATATCCTAATTGTGAACGAAACAGTGTAATAGAGCGTTTTTTAATACAAGTGCGAATGTTAGGTTAGGTTAAGATATGAACCGTCGTAAAACCGCATTAAACAATGTCACTTGATGAGATGCAGTGTTTTTCACCATTACAAGTCGGGAACTGCGATATCTAATGTGAAAGCGCTTGCAAACGTCGTTAGGTTAGGTTAGGTTAGGTTAGGTTAGGTTAGGTTAGGTTAGGTTAGGTTAGGTTACGTTAGGTTAGGTTTGGTTAGGTTAGGTTAGGTTAGGTTATGTTAGGTTAGGTTGGGTTAGGTTAGGTTAGGTTAGGTTAGGTTAGGTTAAGATATGAACCGCGCTAAAACCGCATTACACAATGTCACTTAGTGAGATGCAGTGTTTTTCACCTTTACAAGTTGGGAACTGCGATATCTAATGTGAAAGCGCTTGAAACCGTCGTATTGTTGTAGAAAGCAATGTAAAGTAGCGAGTAAAACGTTTTCTAACGATAGAAGTGCGAAGGTTATGTTAGGTTGAGTTATGTTAGTTTAAGCTAGGTAGCGTCGTGAAACTACCAAAGACAACGTCATCTAACGAGATAGTGTTGTTTTATTGCGAGTACGAAACTGCGATAGGTGAAATGTTGTGAAAGCACACAAAACGGCATGAACAAGCCAAATACTGCGTGTTGTACCGTTACAAGTGCGAAACTGCTATGTTGTGATATTCTCGTTAAAGCGCATGCAAGCATCGTGAAACCTTAAATAACGATGTCATTTAGCGAGATACAGCGTTCTGTACTGCAATAAGTTGGTGAAAAACTGTGAGGTTATGCAAATATCCTAATTGTGAACGAAACAGTGTAATAGAGCGTTTTTTAATACAAGTGCGAATGTTAGGTTAGGTTAAGATATGAACCGTCGTAAAACCGCATTAAACAATGTCACTTAGTGAGATGCAGTGTTTTTCACCATTACAAGTCGGGAACTGCGATATCTAATGTGAAAGCGCTTGCAAACGTCGTTAGGTTAGGTTAGGTTAGGTTAGGTTACGTTAGGTTAGGTTAGGTTAGGTTTGGTTAGGTTAGGTTAGGTTAGGTTAGGTTAGGTTAGGTTAGGGATGTTAGGTAAGGTTTGGTTAGGTTAGGTTAGGTTAGGTTGGGTTAGGTAAGGTTAGGTTAGGTTAAGATATGAACCGCGCTAAAACCGCATTAAACAATGTCACTTAGTGAGATGCTGTGTTTTTCACCATTACAAGTCGGGAACTGCGATATCTAATGTGAAAGCGCTTGCAAACGTCGTTAGGTTAGGTTAGGTTAGGTTAGGTTACGTTAGGTTAGGTTTGGTTAGGTTAGGTTAGGTTAGGTTATGTTAGGTTAGGTTGGGTTAGGTTAGGTTAGGTTAGGTTAGGTTAAGATATGAACCGCGCTAAAACCGCATTACACAATGTCACTTAGTGAGATGCAGTGTTTTTCACCTTTACAAGTTGGGAACTGCGATATCTAATGTGAAAGCGCTTGAAACCGTCGTATTGTTGTAGAAAGCAATGTAAAGTAGCGAGTAAAACGTTTTCTAACGATAGAAGTGCGAAGGTTATGTTAGGTTGAGTTATGTTAGTTTAAGCTAGGTAGCGTCGTGAAACTACCAAAAACAACGTCATCTAACGAGATAGTGTTGTTTTATTGCGAGTACGAAACTGCGATAGGTGAAATGTTGTGAAAGCACACAAAACGGCATGAACAAGCCAAATACTGCGTGTTGTACCGTTACAAGTGCGAAACTGCTATGTTGTGATATTCTCGTTAAAGCGCATGCAAGCATCGTGAAACCTTAAAGAACGATGTCATTTAGCGAGATACAGCGTTCTGTACTGCAATAAGTTGGTGAAAAACTGTGAGGTTATGCAAATATCCTAATTGTGAACGAAACAGTGTAATAGAGCGTTTTTTAATACAAGTGCGAATGTTAGGTTAGGTTAAGATATGAACCGTCGTAAAACCGCATTAAACAATGTCACTTGATGAGATGCAGTGTTTTTCACCATTACAAGTCGGGAACTGCGATATCTAATGTGAAAGCGCTTGCAAACGTCGTTAGGTTAGGTTAGGTTAGGTTAGGTTAGGTTAGGTTAGGTTAGGTTAGGTTACGTTAGGTTAGGTTTGGTTAGGTTAGGTTAGGTTAGGTTATGTTAGGTTAGGTTGGGTTAGGTTAGGTTAGGTTAGGTTAGGTTAAGATATGAACCGCGCTAAAACCGCAATAAACAATGTCACTTAGTGAGATGCAGTGTTTTTCACCTTTACAAGTTGGGAACTGCGATATCTAATGTGAAAGCGCATGAAACCGTCGTAATCTTGTAGAAAACATTGTAAAGTGGTGAGTAAAACGTTTTCTAACGATAGAAGTGCGAAGGTTAGGTTAGGTTATGTTAGTTTAAGCTAGGTAGCGTCGTGAAACTACCAAAAACAACGTCATCTAACGAGATAGTGTTGTTTTATTGCGAGTATTAAACTGCGATAGGTGAAATGTTGTGAAAGCACACAAAACGGCATGAACAAGCCAAATACTGCGTGTTCTACCGTTACAAGTGCGAAACTGCTATATTGTGATATTCTCGTTAGAGCGCATGCAAGCATCGTGAAACCTTAAAGAACAATGTCATTTAGCGAGATACAACGTTCTGTACTGCAATGAGTTGGTGAAAAACTGTGAGGTTATGCAAATATTGTAATTGTGAACAAAACAGTGTAATAGAGCGTTTTTAGATACAAGTGCGAATGTTAGGTTAGGTTAAGATATGAACCGTCGTAAAACCGCATTAAACAATGTCACTTAGTGAGATGTAGTGTTTTTCAACATTACAAGTCGGGAACTACGATATCTAATGTGAAAGCGCATGAAACCGTCGTAATCTTGTAGAAAACATTGTAAAGTGGTGAGTAAAACGTTTTCTAACGATAGAAGTGCGAAGGTTAGGTTAGGTTAGTTTAAGCTAGGTAGCGTCGTGAAAGTACCAAAAACGACGTCATCTAACGAGATAGTGTTGTTTTATAGCGAGTATTAAACTGCGATAGGTGAAATGTTGTGAAAGCACACAAAACGGCATGAACAAGCCAAATACTGCGTGTTGTACCGTTACAAGTGCGAAACTGCTATGTTTTGACATTCTCGGTAAAGCGCATGCAAGTATCGTGAAACCTTAAAGAACGATGTCATTTAGCGAGATACAGCGTTCTGTACTGTAATAAGTTGGTGAGAAACTGTGAGGTCAAGCAAATATCGTAATTGTGAACGAAACAGTGTAATAGAGCGTTTTTTAATACAAGTGCGAATGTTAGGTTAGGTTAAGATATGAACCGTCGTAAAACCGCATTAAACAATGTCACTTGATGAGATGCAGTGTTTTTCACCATTACAAGTCGGGAACTGCGATATCTAATGTGAAAGCGCTTGCAAACGTCGTTAGGTTAGGTTAGGTTAGGTTAGGTTACGTTAGGTTAGGTTAGGTTAGGTTTGGTTAGGTTAGGTTAGGTTAGGTTAGGTTAGGGATGTTAGGTAAGGTTTGGTTAGGTTAGGTTAGGTTAGGTTGGGTTAGGTAAGGTTAGGTTAGGTTAAGATATGAACCGCGCTAAAACCGCATTAAACAATGTCACTTAGTGAGATGCTGTGTTTTTCACCATTACAAGTCGGGAACTGCGATATCTAATGTGAAAGCGCTTGCAAACGTCGTTAGGTTAGGTTAGGTTAGGTTAGGTTAGGTTAGGTTACGTTAGGTTAGGTTTGGTTAGGTTAGGTTAGGTTAGGTTATGTTAGGTTAGGTTGGGTTAGGTTAGGTTAGGTTAGGTTAGGTTAAGATATGAACCGCGCTAAAACCGCATTACACAATGTCACTTAGTGAGATGCAGTGTTTTTCACCTTTACAAGTTGGGAACTGCGATATCTAATGTGAAAGCGCTTGAAACCGTCGTATTGTTGTAGAAAGCAATGTAAAGTAGCGAGTAAAACGTTTTCTAACGATAGAAGTGCGAAGGTTATGTTAGGTTGAGTTATGTTAGTTTAAGCTAGGTAGCGTCGTGAAACTACCAAAAACAACGTCATCTAACGAGATAGTGTTGTTTTATTGCGAGTACGAAACTGCGATAGGTGAAATGTTGTGGAAGCACACAAAACGGCATGAACAAGCCAAATACTGCGTGTTGTACCGTTACAAGTGCGAAACTGCTATGTTGTGATATTCTCGTTAAAGCGCATGCAAGCATCGTGAAACCTTAAAGAACGATGTCATTTAGCGAGATACAGCGTTCTGTACTGCAATAAGTTGGTGAAAAACTGTGAGGTTATGCAAATATCCTAATTGTGAACGAAACAGTGTAATAGAGCGTTTTTTAATACAAGTGCGAATGTTAGGTTAGGTTAAGATATGAACCGTCGTAAAACCGCATTAAACAATGTCACTTGATGAGATGCAGTGTTTTTCACCATTACAAGTCGGGAACTGCGATATCTAATGTGAAAGCGCTTGCAAACGTCGTTAGGTTAGGTTAGGTTAGGTTACGTTAGGTTAGGTTAGGTTAGGTTTGGTTAGGTTAGGTTAGGTTAGGTTAGGTTAGGTTAGGGATGTTAGGTAAGGTTTGGTTAGGTTAGGTTAGGTTAGGTTGGGTTAGGTAAGGTTAGGTTAGGTTAAGATATGAACCGCGCTAAAACCGCATTAAACAATGTCACTTAGTGAGATGCTGTGTTTTTCACCATTACAAGTCGGTAACTGCGATATCTAATGTGAAAGCGCTTGCAAACGTCGTTAGGTTAGGTTAGGTTAGGTTAGGTTAGGTTACGTTAGGTTAGGTTTGGTTAGGTTAGGTTAGGTTAGGTTATGTTAGGTTAGGTTGGGTTAGGTTAGGTTAGGTTAGGTTAGGTTAAGATATGAACCGCGCTAAAACCGCATTACACAATGTCACTTAGTGAGATGCAGTGTTTTTCACCTTTACAAGTTGGGAACTGCGATATCTAATGTGAAAGCGCTTGAAACCGTCGTATTGTTGTAGAAAGCAATGTAAAGTAGCGAGTAAAACGTTTTCTAACGATAGAAGTGCGAAGGTTATGTTAGGTTGAGTTATGTTAGTTTAAGCTAGGTAGCGTCGTGAAACTACCGAAAACAACGTCATCTAACGAGATAGTGTTGTTTTATTGCGAGTACGAAACTGCGATAGGTGAAATGTTGTGAAAGCACACAAAACGGCATGAACAAGCCAAATACTGCGTGTTGTACCGTTACAAGTGCGAAACTGCTATGTTGTGATATTCTCGTTAAAGCGCATGCAAGCATCGTGAAACCTTAAAGAACGATGTCATTTAGCGAGATACAGCGTTCTGTACTGCAATAAGTTGGTGAAAAACTGTGAGGTTATGCAAATATCCTAATTGTGAACGAAACAGTGTAATAGAGCGTTTTTTAATACAAGTGCGAATGTTAGGTTAGGTTAAGATATGAACCGTCGTAAAACCGCATTAAACAATGTCACTTGATGAGATGCAGTGTTTTTCACCATTACAAGTCGGGAACTGCGATATCTAATGTGAAAGCGCTTGCAAACGTCGTTAGGTTAGGTTAGGTTAGGTTAGGTTAGGTTAGGTTAGGTTACGTTAGGTTAGGTTTGGTTAGGTTAGGTTAGGTTAGGTTATGTTAGGTTAGGTTGGGTTAGGTTAGGTTAGGTTAGGTTAGGTTAAGATATGAACCGCGCTAAAACCGCATTACACAATGTCACTTAGTGAGATGCAGTGTTTTTCACCTTTACAAGTTGGGAACTGCGATATCTAATGTGAAAGCGCTTGAAACCGTCGTATTGTTGTAGAAAGCAATGTAAAGTAGCGAGTAAAACGTTTTCTAACGATAGAAGTGCGAAGGTTATGTTAGGTTGAGTTATGTTAGTTTAAGCTAGGTAGCGTCGTGAAACTACCAAAGACAACGTCATCTAACGAGATAGTGTTGTTTTATTGCGAGTACGAAACTGCGATAGGTGAAATGTTGTGAAAGCACACAAAACGGCATGAACAAGCCAAATACTGCGTGTTGTACCGTTACAAGTGCGAAACTGCTATGTTGTGATATTCTCGTTAAAGCGCATGCAAGCATCGTGAAACCTTAAAGAACGATGTCATTTAGCGAGATACAGCGTTCTGTACTGCAATAAGTTGGTGAAAAACTGTGAGGTTATGCAAATATCCTAATTGTGAACGAAACAGTGTAATAGAGCGTTTTTTAATACAAGTGCGAATGTTAGGTTAGGTTAAGATATGAACCGTCGTAAAACCGCATTAAACAATGTCACTTAGTGAGATGCAGTGTTTTTCACCATTACAAGTCAGGAACTGCGACATCTAATGTGAAAGCGCTTGCAAACGTCGTTAGGTTAGGTTAGGTTAGGTTAGGTTAGGTTACGTTAGGTTAGGTCAGGTTAGGTTTGGTTAGGTTAGGTTAGGTTAGGTTAGGGATGTTAGGTAAGGTTTGGTTAGGTTAGGTTAGGTTAGGTTGGGTTAGGTAAGGTTAGGTTAGGTTAAGATATGAACCGCGCTAAAACCGCATTAAACAATGTCACTTAGTGAGATGCTGTGTTTTTCACCATTACAAGTCGGGAACTGCGATATCTAATGCGAAAGCGCTTGCAAACGTCGTTAGGTTAGGTTAGGTTAGGTTAGGTTAGGTTACGTTAGGTTAGGTTTGGTTAGGTTAGGTTAGGTTAGGTTATGTTAGGTTAGGTTGGGTTAGGTTAGGTTAGGTTAGGTTAAGATATGAACCGCGCTAAAACCACATTAAACAATGTCACTTAGTGAGATGCAGTGTTTTTCACCTTTACAAGTTGGGAACTGCGATATCTAATGTGAAAGCGCATGAAACCGTCGTAATCTTGTAGAAAACATTGTAAAGTGGTGAGTAAAACGTTTTCTAACGATAGAAGTGCGAAGGTTAGGTTAGGTTAGGTTAGTTTAAGCTAGGTAGCGTCGTGAAACTACCAAAAACGACGTCATCTTACGAGATAGTGTTGTTTTATAGCGAGTAATAAACTGCGATAGGTGAAATGTTGTGAAAGCACACAAAACGGCATGAACAAGCCAAATACTGCGTGTTCTACCGTTACAAGTGTGAAAGTGCTATATTGTGATATTCTCGTTAAAGCGCATGCAAGCATCGTGAAACCTTAAAGAACAATGTCATTTAGCGAGATACAACGTTCTGTACTGCAATAAGTTGGTGAAAAACTGTGAGGTTATGCAAATATTGTAATTGTAAACAAAACAGTGTAACAGAGCGTTTTTAGATACAAGTGCGAATGTTAGGTTAGGTTAAGATATGAACCGTCGTAAAACCGCATTAAACAATGTCACTTGATGAGATGCAGTGTTTTTCACCATTACAAGTCGGGAACTGCGATATCTAATGTGAAAGCGCTTGCAAACGTCGTTAGGTTAGGTTAGGTTAGGTTACGTTAGGTTAGGTTAGGTTAGGTTTGGTTAGGTTAGGTTAGGTTAGGTTAGGTTAGGGATGTTAGGTAAGGTTTGGTTAGGTTAGGTTAGGTTAGGTTGGGTTAGGTAAGGTTAGGTTAGGTTAAGATATGAACCGCGCTAAAACCGCATTAAACAATGTCACTTAGTGAGATGCTGTGTTTTTCACCATTACAAGTCGGGAACTGCGATATCTAATGTGAAAGCGCTTGCAAACGTCGTTAGGTTAGGTTAGGTTAGGTTAGGTTACGTTAGGTTAGGTTTGGTTAGGTTAGGTTAGGTTAGGTTATGTTAGGTTAGGTTGGGTTAGGTTAGGTTAGGTTAGGTTAGGTTAAGATATGAACCGCGCTAAAACCGCATTACACAATGTCACTTAGTGAGATGCAGTGTTTTTCACCTTTACAAGTTGGGAACTGCGATATCTAATGTGAAAGCGCTTGAAACCGTCGTATTGTTGTAGAAAGCAATGTAAAGTAGCGAGTAAAACGTTTTCTAACGATAGAAGTGCGAAGGTTATGTTAGGTTGAGTTATGTTAGTTTAAGCTAGGTAGCGTCGTGAAACTACCGAAAACAACGTCATCTAACGAGATAGTGTTGTTTTATTGCGAGTACGAAACTGCGATAGGTGAAATGTTGTGAAAGCACACAAAACGGCATGAACAAGCCAAATACTGCGTGTTGTACCGTTACAAGTGCGAAACTGCTATGTTGTGATATTCTCGTTAAAGCGCATGCAAGCATCGTGAAACCTTAAAGAACGATGTCATTTAGCGAGATACAGCGTTCTGTACTGCAATAAGTTGGTGAAAAACTGTGAGGTTATGCAAATATCCTAATTGTGAACGAAACAGTGTAATAGAGCGTTTTTTAATACAAGTGGGAATGTTAGGTTAGGTTAAGATATGAACCGTCGTAAAACCGCATTAAACAATGTCACTTGATGAGATGCAGTGTTTTTCACCATTACAAGTCGGGAACTGCGATATCTAATGTGAAAGCGCTTGCAAACGTCGTTAGGTTAGGTTAGGTTAGGTTAGGTTAGGTTAGGTTAGGTTACGTTAGGTTAGGTTTGGTTAGGTTAGGTTAGGTTAGGTTATGTTAGGTTAGGTTGGGTTAGGTTAGGTTAGGTTAGGTTAGGTTAAGATATGAACCGCGCTAAAACCGCATTACACAATGTCACTTAGTGAGATGCAGTGTTTTTCACCTTTACAAGTTGGGAACTGCGATATCTAATGTGAAAGCGCTTGAAACCGTCGTATTGTTGTAGAAAGCAATGTAAAGTAGCGAGTAAAACGTTTTCTAACGATAGAAGTGCGAAGGTTATGTTAGGTTGAGTTATGTTAGTTTAAGCTAGGTAGCGTCGTGAAACTACCAAAGACAACGTCATCTAACGAGATAGTGTTGTTTTATTGCGAGTACGAAACTGCGATAGGTGAAATGTTGTGAAAGCACACAAAACGGCATGAACAAGCCAAATACTGCGTGTTGTACCGTTACAAGTGCGAAACTGCTATGTTGTGATATTCTCGTTAAAGCGCATGCAAGCATCGTGAAACCTTAAAGAACGATGTCATTTAGCGAGATACAGCGTTCTGTACTGCAATAAGTTGGTGAAAAACTGTGAGGTTATGCAAATATCCTAATTGTGAACGAAACAGTGTAATAGAGCGTTTTTTAATACAAGTGCGAATGTTAGGTTAGGTTAAGATATGAACCGTCGTAAAACCGCATTAAACAATGTCACTTAGTGAGATGCTGTGTTTTTCACCATTACAAGTCGGGAACTGCGATATCTAATGCGAAAGCGCTTGCAAACGTCGTTAGGTTAGGTTAGGTTAGGTTAGGTTAGGTTAGGTTACGTTAGGTTAGGTTTGGTTAGGTTAGGTTAGGTTAGGTTATGTTAGGTTAGGTTGGGTTAGGTTAGGTTAGGTTAGGTTAAGATATGAACCGCGCTAAAACCACATTAAACAATGTCACTTAGTGAGATGCAGTGTTTTTCACCTTTACAAGTTGGGAACTGCGATATCTAATGTGAAAGCGCATGAAACCGTCGTAATCTTGTAGAAAACATTGTAAAGTGGTGAGTAAAACGTTTTCTAACGATAGAAGTGCGAAGGTTAGGTTAGGTTAGGTTAGTTTAAGCTAGGTAGCGTCGTGAAACTACCAAAAACGACGTCATCTAACGAGATAGTGTTGTTTTATAGCGAGTAATAAACTGCGATAGGTGAAATGTTGTGAAAGCACACAAAACGGCATGAACAAGCCAAATACTGCGTGTTCTACCGTTACAAGTGTGAAAGTGCTATATTGTGATATTCTCGTTAAAGCGCATGCAAGCATCGTGAAACCTTAAAGAACAATGTCATTTAGCGAGATACAACGTTCTGTACTGCAATAAGTTGGTGAAAAACTGTGAGGTTATGCAAATATTGTAATTGTAAACAAAACAGTGTAACAGAGCGTTTTTAGATACAAGTGCGAATGTTAGGTTAGGTTAAGATATGAACCGTCGTAAAACCGCATTAAACAATGTCACTTAGTGAGATGTAGTGTTTTTCAACATTACAAGTCGGGAACTACGATATCTAATGTGAAAGCGCATGAAACCGTCGTAATCTTGTAGAAAACATTGTAAAGTGGTGAGTAAAACGTTTTCTAACGATAGAAGTGCGAAGGTTAGGTTAGGTTAGTTTAAGCTAGGTAGCGTCGTGAAACTACCAAAAGCGACGTCATCTAACGAGATAGTGTTGTTTTATAGCGAGTATTAAACTGCGATAGGTGAAATGTTGTGAAAGCACACAAAATGGCATGAACTAGCCAGATACTGCGTCTTGTGCCGTTACAAGTGCGAAACTGCTTTATTGTGATATTCTCGTTAAAGCGCATGCAAGTATCGTGAAACCTTAAAGAACGATGTCATTTAGCGAGATACAGCGTTCTGAACTGTAATAAGTTGGTGAGAAACTGTGAGGTCAAGCAAATATCGTAATTGTGAACGAAACAGTGTAATTGAGCGTATTTAGATACAAGTGCGAATGTTAGGTTAGGTTGAGATATCAACCGTCGTAAAACCGCATTAAACAATGTCACTTAGTGAGATGTAGTGTTTTTCAACATTACAAGTCGGGAACTACGATATCTAATGTGAAAGCGCATGAAACCGTCGTAATCTTGTAGAAAACATTGTAAAGTTGCGAGTAAAACGTTTTCTAACGATAGAAGTGCGAAGGTTAGCTTGAGTTATGTTAGTTTAAGCTATGTAGCGTCGTGAGACCACCAAAAAGGACGTCAACTAACGAGATAGCGTTGTTTTATTGCATGTACGTAACTGCAATAGGTGAAATGTTGTGAAAGTACACAAAACGGCTTGAACAAGCCAGATACTGCGTGTTGTACCGTTACAAGTGCGAAACTGCTATAATGTGATATTCTTGTTAAAGCGCATGCAAGCATCGTGAAACCTTAAAGAACGATGTCATTTAGCGAGATACAGCGTTCTGTACTGCAATAAGTTGGTGAAAAACTGTGAGGTTATGCAAATATCGTAATTGTGAACGAAACAGTGTAATAGAGCGTTTTTCCATACAAGTACGAATGTTAGGTTAGGTTAAGATATGAACCGTCGTAAAACCGCATTAAACAATGTCACTTAGTGAGATGCAGTGTTTTTCACCATTACAAGTCGGGAACTGCGATATCTAATGTGAAAGCGCTTGCAAACGTCGTTAGGTTAGGTTACGTTAGGTTAGGTTAGGTTAGGTTACGTTAGGTTAGGTTTGGTTAGGTTAGGTTAGGTTAGGTTATGTTAGGTTAGGTTGGGTTAGGTTAGGTTAGGTTAGGTTAGGTTAAGATACGAACCGCGCTAAAACCGCATTAAACAATGTCACTTAGTGAGATGCAGTGTTTTTCACCTTTACAAGTTGGGAACTGCGATATCTAATGTGAAAGCGCTTGCAAACGTCGT
The DNA here is from genome assembly GCF_043290135.1 of Rhipicephalus microplus. Taxonomy (NCBI): domain Eukaryota; kingdom Metazoa; phylum Arthropoda; class Arachnida; order Ixodida; family Ixodidae; genus Rhipicephalus; species Rhipicephalus microplus. Next base: position 444,109 of record NW_027464697.1, on the reverse strand, counting down.
TAGGTTAGGTTAGGTTAGGTTAGGTTAGGTTAGGTTAGGTTAGGTTACGTTAGGTTAGGTTTGGTTAGGTTAGGTTAGGTTAGGTTATGTTAGGTTAGGTTATGTTAGGTTAGGTTGGGTTAGGTTAGGTTAGGTTACGTTAGGTTAAGGTATGAACCGTTGTAAAACCGCAATAAACAATGTCACTTAGTGAGATGCAGTGTTTTTCACCTTTACAAGTTGGGAACTGCGATATCTAATGTGAAAGCGCTTGAAACCGTCGTAATGTTGTAGAAAGCAATGTAAAGTAGCGAGTAAAACGTTTTCTAACAATAGAAGTGCGAAGGTTATATTAGGTTGAGTTATGTTAGTTTAAGCTAGGTAGCGTCGTGAAACCACCAAAAACGACGTCATCTAACGAGATAGTGTTGTTTTATTGCGAGTACGAAACTGCGATAGGTAAAATGTGAAAGCACACAAAACGGCATGAACAAGCCAAATACTGCGTGTTGTACCGTTACAAGTGCGAAACTGCTATGTTTTGACATTCTCGGTAAAGCGCATGCAAGTATCGTGAAACCTTAAAGAACGATGTCATTTAGCGAGATACAGCGTTCTGTACTGTAATAAGTTGGTGAGAAACTGTGAGGTCAAGCAAATATCGTAATTGTGAACGAAACAGTGTAATTGAGCGTCTTTAGATACAAGTGCGAATGTTAGGATAGGTTGACATATCAACCGTCGTAAAACCGCATTAAACAATGTCACTTAGTGAGATGTAGTGTTTTTCAACATTACAAGTCGGGAACTACGATATCTAATGTGAAAGCGCATGAAACCGTCGTAATCTTGTAGAAAACATTGTAAAGTTGCGAGTAAAACGTTTTCTAACGATAGAAGTGCGAAGGTTAGGTTAGGTTAGGTTAGTTTAAGCTAGGTAGCGTCGTGAAACTACCAAAAACGACGTCATCTAACGAGATAGTGTTGTTTTATAGCGAGTATTAAACTGCGATAGGTGAAATGTTGTGAAAGCACACAAAACGGCATGAACAAGCCAAATACTGCGTGTTCTACCGTTACAAGTGCGAAACTGCTATATTGTGATATTCTCGTTAAAGCGCATGCAAGCATCGTGAAACCTTAAAGAACAATGTCATTTAGCGAGATACAACGTTCTGTACTGCAATAAGTTGGTGAAAAACTGTGAGGTTATGCAAATATGGTAATTGTGAACAAAACAGTGTAATAGAGCGGTTTTAGATACAAGTGCGAATTTTAGGTTAGGTTAAGATATGAACCGTCGTAAAACCGCATTAAACAATGTCAATTAATGAGATGCAGTGTTTTTCACCATTAAAAGTCGGGAACTGCGATATCTAATGTGAAAGCGCTTGCAACCGTCGTTAGGTTAGGTTAGGTTAGGTTAGGTTTTGTTAGGTTAGGTTAGGTTAGGTTAGGTTAGATTAGGTTAGGTTGGGTTGAGTTGGGTTAGGTTAGGTTAGGTTAGGTTGGGTTAGGTTAGGTTAGGTTACGTTAGGTTAGGTTAGGTTACGTTAGGTTAGGTTAGGTTAGGTTACGTTAGGTTAGGTTAGGTTAGGTTAGGATAATTTGGTTAGGTTAGGTAAGGTTAGGTTAGGTTAGGTTAGGTTTGGTTGGGTGTTGTTGGTTTGGGTTGGGTTGGGTTGGGTTAGGTTGGGTTAGGTTAGGTTAGGTTAGGTTAGGTTACGCTAGGTTAGGTTAGGTTAGGTTAGGTTACGTTAGGTTAGGTTAGGTTAGGTTACGTTAGGTTAGGTTAGGTCAGGAAAGGTTAGGTTACGTTAGAATAGGTTAGGTTAGGTTAGGTTACGTTAGGTTAGGTTAAGTTAGGTTAGGTTTGGTTAGGTTAGCTTAGGTTAGGTTAGGTTGGGTTGGGTTGGGTTGGGTTAGGTTAGGTTAGGTTAGGTTAGGTTAGGTTGGGTTAGGTTAGTTTAGGTTAGGTTAGGTTAGGTTAGGTTGGGTTGGGTTGGGTTAGGTTAGGTTAGGTTAGGTTAGGTAAGGTTAGGTTAGGTTAGGTTAGGTTACGTTAGGTTAAGGTATGAACCGTCGTAAAACCGCATTAAACCATGTCACTTAGTGAGATGCAGTGTTTTTCACCTTTACAAGTTGGGAACTGTGATATCTAATGTGAAAGCGCTTGAAACCGTCGTATTGTTGTAGAAAGCAATGTAAAGTAGCGAGTAAAACGTTTTCTAACGATAGAAGTGCGAAGGTTATGTTAGGTTGAGTTATGTTAGTTTAAGCTAGGTAGCGTCGTGAAACTACCAAAAACAACGTCATCTAACGAGATAGTGTTGTTTTATTGCGAGTACGAAACTGCGATAGGTGAAATGTTGTGAAAGCACACAAAACGGCATGAACAAGCCAAATACTGCGTGTTGTACCGTTACAAGTGCGAAACTGCTATGTTGTGATATTCTCGTTAAAGCGCATGCAAGCATCGTGAAACCTTAAAGAACGATGTCATTTAGCGAGATACAGCGTTCTGTACTGCAATAAGTTGGTGAAAAACTGTGAGGTTATGCAAATATCCTAATTGTGAACGAAACAGTGTAATAGAGCGTTTTTTAATACAAGTGCGAATGTTAGGTTAGGTTAAGATATGAACCGTCGTAAAACCGCATTAAACAATGTCACTTGATGAGATGCAGTGTTTTTCACCATTACAAGTCGGGAACTGCGATATCTAATGTGAAAGCGCTTGCAAACGTCGTTAGGTTAGGTTAGGTTAGGTTACGTTAGGTTAGGTTAGGTTAGGTTTGGTTAGGTTAGGTTAGGTTAGGTTAGGTTAGGTTACGTTAGGTTAGGTTTGGTTAGGTTAGGTTAGGTTAGGGTATGTTAGGTTAGGTTGGGTTAGGTTAGGTTAGGTTAGGTTAGGTTAAGATATGAACCGTCGTAAAACCGCATTAAACAATGTCACTTAGTGAGATGTAGTGTTTTTCAACATTACAAGTCGGGAACTACGATATCTAATGTGAAAGCGCATGAAACCGTCGTAATCTTGTAGAAAACATTGTAAAGTGGTGAGTAAAACGTTTTCTAACGATAGAAGTGCGAAGGTTAGGTTAGGTTAGTTTAAGCTAGGTAGCGTCGTGAAAGTACCAAAAACGACGTCATCTAACGAGATAGTGTTGTTTTATAGCGAGTATTAAACTGCGATAGGTGAAATGTTGTGAAAGCACACAAAACGGCATGAACAAGCCAAATACTGCGTGTTGTACCGTTACAAGTGCGAAACTGCTATGTTTTGACATTCTCGGTAAAGCGCATGCAAGTATCGTGAAACCTTAAAGAACAATGTCATTTAGCGAGATACAACGTTCTGTACTGCAATGAGTTGGTGAAAAACTGTGAGGTTATGCAAATATCGTAATTGTGAACGAAACAGTGTAATAGAGCGTTTTTTAATACAAGTGCGAATGTTAGGTTAGGTTAAGATATGAACCGTCATAAAACCGCATTAAACAATGTCACTTGATGAGATGCAGTGTTTTTCACCATTACAAGTCGGGAACTGCGATATCTAATGTGAAAGCGCTTGCAAACGTCGTTAGGTTAGGTTAGGTTAGGTTAGGTTACGTTAGGTTAGGTTAGGTTAGGTTTGGTTAGGTTAGGTTAGGTTAGGTTAGGTTAGGTTGGGTTAGGTAAGGTTAGGTTAGGTTAAGATATGAACCGCGCTAAAACCGCATTAAACAATGTCACTTAGTGAGATGCTGTGTTTTTCACCATTACAAGTCGGGAACTGCGATATCTAATGTGAAAGCGCTTGCAAACGTCGTTAGGTTAGGTTAGGTTAGGTTAGGTTAGGTTAGGTTAGGTTACGTTAGGTTAGGTTTGGTTAGGTTAGGTTAGGTTAGGTTATGTTAGGTTAGGTTGGGTTAGGTTAGGCTAGGTTAGGTTAGGTTAGGTTAAGATATGAACCGCGCTAAAACCGCATTACACAATGTCACTTAGTGAGATGCAGTGTTTTTCACCTTTACAAGTTGCGAACTGCGATATCTAATGTGAAAGCGCTTGAAACCGTCGTATTGTTGTAGAAAGCAATGTAAAGTAGCGAGTAAAACGTTTTCTAACGATAGAAGTGCGAAGGTTATGTTAGGTTGAGTTATGTTAGTTTAAGCTAGGTAGCGTCGTGAAACTACCAAAGACAACGTCATCTAACGAGATAGTGTTGTTTTATTGCGAGTACGAAACTGCGATAGGTGAAATGTTGTGAAAGCACACAAAACGGCATGAACAAGCCAAATACTGCGTGTTGTACCGTTACAAGGGCGAAACTGCTATGTTGTGATATTCTCGTTAAAGCGCATGCAAGCATCGTGAAACCTTAAAGAACGATGTCATTTAGCGATATACAGCGTTCTGTACTGCAATAAGTTGGTGAAAAACTGTGAGGTTATGCAAATATCCTAATTGTGAACGAAACAGTGTAATAGAGCGTTTTTTAATACAAGTGCGAATGTTAGGTTAGGTTAAGATATGAACCGTCGTAAAACCGCATTAAACAATGTCACTTAGTGAGATGCAGTGTTTTTCACCATTACAAGTCAGGAACTGCGATATCTAATGTGAAAGCGCTTGCAAACGTCGTTAGGTTAGGTTAGGTTAGGTTAGGTTAGGTTACGTTAGGTTAGGTTAGGTTAGGTTTGGTTAGGTTAGGTTAGGTTAGGTTAGGTTAGGGATGTTAGGTAAGGTTTGGTTTGGTTAGGTTAGGTTAGGTTGGGTTAGGTAAGGTTAGGTTAGGTTAAGATATGAACCGCGCTAAAACCGCATTAAACAATGTCACTTAGTGAGATGCTGTGTTTTTCACCATTACAAGTCGGGAACTGCGATATCTAATGCGAAAGCGCTTGCAAACGTCGTTAGGTTAGGTTAGGTTAGGTTAGGTTAGGTTAGGTTACGTTAGGTTAGGTTTGGTTAGGTTAGGTTAGGTTAGGTTATGTTAGGTTAGGTTGGGTTAGGTTAGGTTAGGTTAAGATATGAACCGCGCTAAAACCACATTAAACAATGTCACTTAGTGAGATGCAGTGTTTTTCACCTTTACAAGTTGGGAACTGCGATATCTAATGTGAAAGCGCATGAAACCGTCGTAATCTTGTAGAAAACATTGTAAAGTGGTGAGTAAAACGTTTTCTAACGATAGAAGTGCGAAGGTTAGGTTAGGTTAGGTTAGTTTAAGCTAGGTAGCGTCGTGAAACTACCAAAAACGACGTCATCTAACGAGATAGTGTTGTTTTATAGCGAGTAATAAACTGCGAAAGGTGAAATGTTGTGAAAGCACACAAAACGGCATGAACAAGCCAAATACTGCGTGTTCTACCGTTACAAGTGTGAAAGTGCTATATTGTGATATTCTCGTTAAAGCGCATGCAAGCATCGTGAAACTTTAAAGAACAATGTCATTTAGCGAGATACAACGTTCTGTACTGCAATAAGTTGGTGAAAAACTGTGAGGTTATGCAAATATTGTAATTGTGAACAAAACAGTGTAATAGAGCGTTTTTAGATACAAGTGCGAATGTTAGGTTAGGTTAAGATATGAACCGTCGTAAAACCGCATTAAACAATGTCACTTAGTGAGATGTAGTGTTTTTCAACATTACAAGTCGGGAACTACGATATCTAATGTGAAAGCGCATGAAACCGTCGTAATCTTGTAGAAAACATTGTAAAGTGGTGAGTAAAACGTTTTCTAACGATAGAAGTGCGAAGGTTAGGTTAGGTTAGTTTAAGCTAGGTAGCGTCGTGAAAGTACCAAAAACGACGTCATCTAACGAGATAGTGTTGTTTTATAGCGAGTATTAAACTGCGATAGGTGAAATGTTGTGAAAGCACACAAAACGGCATGAACAAGCCAAATACTGCGTGTTGTACCGTTACAAGTGCGAAACTGCTATGTTTTGACATTCTCGGTAAAGCGCATGCAAGTATCGTGAAACCTTAAAGAACGATGTCATTTAGCGAGATACAGCGTTCTGTACTGTAATAAGTTGGTGAGAAACTGTGAGGTCAAGCAAATATCGTAATTGTGAACGAAACAGTGTAATAGAGCGTTTTTTAATACAAGTGCGAATGTTAGGTTAGGTTAAGATATGAACCGTCGTAAAACCGCATTAAACAATGTCACTTGATGAGATGCAGTGTTTTTCACCATTACAAGTCGGGAACTGCGATATCTAATGTGAAAGCGCTTGCAAACGTCGTTAGGTTAGGTTAGGTTAGGTTAGGTTACGTTAGGTTAGGTTAGGTTAGGTTTGGTTAGGTTAGGTTAGGTTAGGTTAGGGATGTTAGGTAAGGTTTGGTTAGGTTAGGTTAGGTTAGGTTAGGTTGGGTTAGGTAAGGTTAGGTTAGGTTAAGATATGAACCGCGCTCAAACCGCATTAAACAATGTCACTTAGTGAGATGCTGTGTTTTTCACCATTACAAGTCGGGAACTGCGATATCTAATGTGAAAGCGCTTGTAAACGTCGTTAGGTTAGGTTAGGTTAGGTTAGGTTAGGTTAGGTTACGTTAGGTTAGGTTTGGTTAGGTTAGGTTAGGTTAGGTTATGTTAGGTTAGGTTGGGTTAGGTTAGGTTAGGTTAAGATATGAACCGCGCTAAAACCGCATTACACAATGTCACTTAGTGAGATGCAGTGTTTTTCACCTTTACAAGTTGGGAACTGCGATATCTAATGTGAAAGCGCTTGAAACCGTCGTATTGTTGTAGAAAGCAATGTAAAGTAGCGAGTAAAACGTTTTCTAACGATAGAAGTGCGAAGGTTATGTTAGGTTGAGTTATGTTAGTTTAAGCTAGGTAGCGTCGTGAAACTACCAAAGACAACGTCATCTAACGAGATAGTGTTGTTTTATTGCGAGTACGAAACTGCGATAGGTGAAATGTTGTGAAAGCACACAAAACGGCATGAACAAGCCAAATACTGCGTGTTGTACCGTTACAAGTGCGAAACTGCTATGTTGTGATATTCTCGTTAAAGCGCATGCAAGCATCGTGAAACCTTAAAGAACGATGTCATTTAGCGAGATACAGCGTTCTGTACTGCAATAAGTTGGTGAAAAACTGTGAGGTTATGCAAATATCCTAATTGTGAACGAAACAGTGTAATAGAGCGTTTTTTAATACAAGTGCGAATGTTAGGTTAGGTTAAGATATGAACCGTCGTAAAACCGCATTAAACAATGTCACTTAGTGAGATGCAGTGTTTTTCACCATTACAAGTCAGGAACTGCGATATCTAATGTGAAAGCGCTTGCAAACGTCGTTAGGTTAGGTTAGGTTAGGTTAGGTTAGGTTACGTTAGGTTAGGTTAGGTTAGGTTTGGTTTGGTTAGGTTAGGTTAGGTTAGGTTAGGTTAGGGATGTTAGGTAAGGTTTGGTTAGGTTAGGTTAGGTTAGGTTGGGTTAGGTAAGGTTAGGTTATGTTAAGATATGAACCGCGCTAAAACCGCATTAAACAATGTCACTTAGTGAGATGCTGTGTTTTTCACCATTACAAGTCGGGAACTGCGATATCTAATGCGAAAGCGCTTGCAAACGTCGTTAGGTTAGGTTAGGTTAGGTTAGGTTAGGTTAGGTTACGTTAGGTTAGGTTTGGTTAGGTTAGGTTAGGTTAGGTTATGTTAGGTTAGGTTGGGTTAGGTTAGGTTAGGTTAGGTTAAGATATGAACCGCGCTAAAACCACATTAAACAATGTCACTTAGTGAGATGCAGTGTTTTTCACCTTTACAAGTTGGGAACTGCGATATCTAATGTGAAAGCGCATGAAACCGTCGTAATCTTGTAGAAAACATTGTAAAGTGGTGAGTAAAACGTTTTCTAACGATAGAAGTGCGAAGGTTAGGTTAGGTTAGGTTAGTTTAAGCTAGGTAGCGTCGTGAAACTACCAAAAACGACGTCATCTAACGAGATAGTGTTGTTTTATAGCGAGTAATAAACTGCGAAAGGTGAAATGTTGTGAAAGCACACAAAATGGCATGAACTAGCCAGATACTGCGTCTTGTGCCGTTACAAGTGCGAAACTGCTTTATTGTGATATTCTCGTTAAAGCGCATGCAAGTATCGTGAAACCTTAAAGAACGATGTCATTTAGCGAGATACAGCGTTCTGAACTGTAATAAGTTGGTGAGAAACTGTGAGGTCAAGCAAATATCGTAATTGTGAACGAAACAGTGTAATTGAGCGTATTTAGATACAAGTGCGAATGTTAGGTTAGGTTGAGATATCAACCGTCGTAAAACCGCATTAAACAATGTCACTTAGTGAGATGTAGTGTTTTTCAACATTACAAGTCGGGAACTACGATATCTAATGTGAAAGCGCATGAAACCGTCGTAATCTTGTAGAAAACATTGTAAAGTTGCGAGTAAAACGTTTTCTAACGATAGAAGTGCGAAGGTTAGCTTGAGTTATGTTAGTTTAAGCTATGTAGCGTCGTGAGACCACCAAAAAGGACGTCAACTAACGAGATAGCGTTGTTTTATTGCATGTACGTAACTGCAATAGGTGAAATGTTGTGAAAGTACACAAAACGGCTTGAACAAGCCAGATACTGCGTGTTGTACCGTTACAAGTGCGAAACTGCTATAATGTGATATTCTTGTTAAAGCGCATGCAAGCATCGTGAAACCTTAAAGAACGATGTCATTTAGCGAGATACAGCGTTCTGTACTGCAATAAGTTGGTGAAAAACTGTGAGGTTATGCAAATATCGTAATTGTGAACGAAACAGTGTAATAGAGCGTTTTTCCATACAAGTACGAATGTTAGGTTAGGTTAAGATATGAACCGTCGTAAAACCGCATTAAACAATGTCACTTAGTGAGATGCAGTGTTTTTCACCATTACAAGTCGGGAACTGCGATATCTAATGTGAAAGCGCTTGCAAACGTCGTTAGGTTAGGTTACGTTAGGTTAGGTTAGGTTAGGTTACGTTAGGTTAGGTTTGGTTAGGTTAGGTTAGGTTAGGTTATGTTAGGTTAGGTTGGGTTAGGTTAGGTTAGGTTAGGTTAGGTTAAGATACGAACCGCGCTAAAACCGCATTAAACAATGTCACTTAGTGAGATGCAGTGTTTTTCACCTTTACAAGTTGGGAACTGCGATATCTAATGTGAAAGCGCTTGCAAACGTCGTTAGGTTAGGTTAGGTTAGGTTAGGTTAGGTTAGGTTAGGTTAGGTTACGTTAGGTTAGGTTTGGTTAGGTTAGGTTAGGTTAGGTTATGTTAGGTTAGGTTATGTTAGGTTAGGTTGGGTTAGGTTAGGTTAGGTTACGTTAGGTTAAGGTATGAACCGTTGTAAAACCGCAATAAACAATGTCACTTAGTGAGATGCAGTGTTTTTCACCTTTACAAGTTGGGAACTGCGATATCTAATGTGAAAGCGCTTGAAACCGTCGTAATGTTGTAGAAAGCAATGTAAAGTAGCGAGTAAAACGTTTTCTAACAATAGAAGTGCGAAGGTTATATTAGGTTGAGTTATGTTAGTTTAAGCTAGGTAGCGTCGTGAAACCACCAAAAACGACGTCATCTAACGAGATAGTGTTGTTTTATTGCGAGTACGAAACTGCGATAGGTAAAATGTGAAAGCACACAAAACGGCATGAACAAGCCAAATACTGCGTGTTGTACCGTTACAAGTGCGAAACTGCTATGTTTTGACATTCTCGGTAAAGCGCATGCAAGTATCGTGAAACCTTAAAGAACGATGTCATTTAGCGAGATACAGCGTTCTGTACTGTAATAAGTTGGTGAGAAACTGTGAGGTCAAGCAAATATCGTAATTGTGAACGAAACAGTGTAATTGAGCGTCTTTAGATACAAGTGCGAATGTTAGGATAGGTTGACATATCAACCGTCGTAAAACCGCATTAAACAATGTCACTTAGTGAGATGTAGTGTTTTTCAACATTACAAGTCGGGAACTACGATATCTAATGTGAAAGCGCATGAAACCGTCGTAATCTTGTAGAAAACATTGTAAAGTTGCGAGTAAAACGTTTTCTAACGATAGAAGTGCGAAGGTTAGGTTAGGTTAGGTTAGTTTAAGCTAGGTAGCGTCGTGAAACTACCAAAAACGACGTCATCTAACGAGATAGTGTTGTTTTATAGCGAGTATTAAACTGCGATAGGTGAAATGTTGTGAAAGCACACAAAACGGCATGAACAAGCCAAATACTGCGTGTTCTACCGTTACAAGTGCGAAACTGCTATATTGTGATATTCTCGTTAAAGCGCATGCAAGCATCGTGAAACCTTAAAGAACAATGTCATTTAGCGAGATACAACGTTCTGTACTGCAATAAGTTGGTGAAAAACTGTGAGGTTATGCAAATATGGTAATTGTGAACAAAACAGTGTAATAGAGCGGTTTTAGATACAAGTGCGAATTTTAGGTTAGGTTAAGATATGAACCGTCGTAAAACCGCATTAAACAATGTCAATTAATGAGATGCAGTGTTTTTCACCATTAAAAGTCGGGAACTGCGATATCTAATGTGAAAGCGCTTGCAACCGTCGTTAGGTTAGGTTAGGTTAGGTTAGGTTTTGTTAGGTTAGGTTAGGTTAGGTTAGGTTAGATTAGGTTAGGTTGGGTTGAGTTGGGTTAGGTTAGGTTAGGTTAGGTTGGGTTAGGTTAGGTTAGGTTACGTTAGGTTAGGTTAGGTTACGTTAGGTTAGGTTAGGTTAGGTTACGTTAGGTTAGGTTAGGTTAGGTTAGGATAATTTGGTTAGGTTAGGTAAGGTTAGGTTAGGTTAGGTTAGGTTTGGTTGGGTGTTGTTGGTTTGGGTTGGGTTGGGTTGGGTTAGGTTGGGTTAGGTTAGGTTAGGTTAGGTTAGGTTACGCTAGGTTAGGTTAGGTTAGGTTAGGTTACGTTAGGTTAGGTTAGGTTAGGTTACGTTAGGTTAGGTTAGGTCAGGAAAGGTTAGGTTACGTTAGAATAGGTTAGGTTAGGTTAGGTTACGTTAGGTTAGGTTAAGTTAGGTTAGGTTTGGTTAGGTTAGCTTAGGTTAGGTTAGGTTGGGTTGGGTTGGGTTGGGTTAGGTTAGGTTAGGTTAGGTTAGGTTAGGTTGGGTTAGGTTAGTTTAGGTTAGGTTAGGTTAGGTTAGGTTGGGTTGGGTTGGGTTAGGTTAGGTTAGGTTAGGTTAGGTAAGGTTAGGTTAGGTTAGGTTAGGTTACGTTAGGTTAAGGTATGAACCGTCGTAAAACCGCATTAAACCATGTCACTTAGTGAGATGCAGTGTTTTTCACCTTTACAAGTTGGGAACTGTGATATCTAATGTGAAAGCGCTTGAAACCGTCGTATTGTTGTAGAAAGCAATGTAAAGTAGCGAGTAAAACGTTTTCTAACGATAGAAGTGCGAAGGTTATGTTAGGTTGAGTTATGTTAGTTTAAGCTAGGTAGCGTCGTGAAACTACCAAAAACAACGTCATCTAACGAGATAGTGTTGTTTTATTGCGAGTACGAAACTGCGATAGGTGAAATGTTGTGAAAGCACACAAAACGGCATGAACAAGCCAAATACTGCGTGTTGTACCGTTACAAGTGCGAAACTGCTATGTTGTGATATTCTCGTTAAAGCGCATGCAAGCATCGTGAAACCTTAAAGAACGATGTCATTTAGCGAGATACAGCGTTCTGTACTGCAATAAGTTGGTGAAAAACTGTGAGGTTATGCAAATATCCTAATTGTGAACGAAACAGTGTAATAGAGCGTTTTTTAATACAAGTGCGAATGTTAGGTTAGGTTAAGATATGAACCGTCGTAAAACCGCATTAAACAATGTCACTTGATGAGATGCAGTGTTTTTCACCATTACAAGTCGGGAACTGCGATATCTAATGTGAAAGCGCTTGCAAACGTCGTTAGGTTAGGTTAGGTTAGGTTACGTTAGGTTAGGTTAGGTTAGGTTTGGTTAGGTTAGGTTAGGTTAGGTTAGGTTAGGTTACGTTAGGTTAGGTTTGGTTAGGTTAGGTTAGGTTAGGGTATGTTAGGTTAGGTTGGGTTAGGTTAGGTTAGGTTAGGTTAGGTTAAGATATGAACCGTCGTAAAACCGCATTAAACAATGTCACTTAGTGAGATGTAGTGTTTTTCAACATTACAAGTCGGGAACTACGATATCTAATGTGAAAGCGCATGAAACCGTCGTAATCTTGTAGAAAACATTGTAAAGTGGTGAGTAAAACGTTTTCTAACGATAGAAGTGCGAAGGTTAGGTTAGGTTAGTTTAAGCTAGGTAGCGTCGTGAAAGTACCAAAAACGACGTCATCTAACGAGATAGTGTTGTTTTATAGCGAGTATTAAACTGCGATAGGTGAAATGTTGTGAAAGCACACAAAACGGCATGAACAAGCCAAATACTGCGTGTTGTACCGTTACAAGTGCGAAACTGCTATGTTTTGACATTCTCGGTAAAGCGCATGCAAGTATCGTGAAACCTTAAAGAACAATGTCATTTAGCGAGATACAACGTTCTGTACTGCAATGAGTTGGTGAAAAACTGTGAGGTTATGCAAATATCGTAATTGTGAACGAAACAGTGTAATAGAGCGTTTTTTAATACAAGTGCGAATGTTAGGTTAGGTTAAGATATGAACCGTCATAAAACCGCATTAAACAATGTCACTTGATGAGATGCAGTGTTTTTCACCATTACAAGTCGGGAACTGCGATATCTAATGTGAAAGCGCTTGCAAACGTCGTTAGGTTAGGTTAGGTTAGGTTAGGTTACGTTAGGTTAGGTTAGGTTAGGTTTGGTTAGGTTAGGTTAGGTTAGGTTAGGTTAGGTTGGGTTAGGTAAGGTTAGGTTAGGTTAAGATATGAACCGCGCTAAAACCGCATTAAACAATGTCACTTAGTGAGATGCTGTGTTTTTCACCATTACAAGTCGGGAACTGCGATATCTAATGTGAAAGCGCTTGCAAACGTCGTTAGGTTAGGTTAGGTTAGGTTAGGTTAGGTTAGGTTAGGTTACGTTAGGTTAGGTTTGGTTAGGTTAGGTTAGGTTAGGTTATGTTAGGTTAGGTTGGGTTAGGTTAGGCTAGGTTAGGTTAGGTTAGGTTAAGATATGAACCGCGCTAAAACCGCATTACACAATGTCACTTAGTGAGATGCAGTGTTTTTCACCTTTACAAGTTGCGAACTGCGATATCTAATGTGAAAGCGCTTGAAACCGTCGTATTGTTGTAGAAAGCAATGTAAAGTAGCGAGTAAAACGTTTTCTAACGATAGAAGTGCGAAGGTTATGTTAGGTTGAGTTATGTTAGTTTAAGCTAGGTAGCGTCGTGAAACTACCAAAGACAACGTCATCTAACGAGATAGTGTTGTTTTATTGCGAGTACGAAACTGCGATAGGTGAAATGTTGTGAAAGCACACAAAACGGCATGAACAAGCCAAATACTGCGTGTTGTACCGTTACAAGGGCGAAACTGCTATGTTGTGATATTCTCGTTAAAGCGCATGCAAGCATCGTGAAACCTTAAAGAACGATGTCATTTAGCGATATACAGCGTTCTGTACTGCAATAAGTTGGTGAAAAACTGTGAGGTTATGCAAATATCCTAATTGTGAACGAAACAGTGTAATAGAGCGTTTTTTAATACAAGTGCGAATGTTAGGTTAGGTTAAGATATGAACCGTCGTAAAACCGCATTAAACAATGTCACTTAGTGAGATGCAGTGTTTTTCACCATTACAAGTCAGGAACTGCGATATCTAATGTGAAAGCGCTTGCAAACGTCGTTAGGTTAGGTTAGGTTAGGTTAGGTTAGGTTACGTTAGGTTAGGTTAGGTTAGGTTTGGTTAGGTTAGGTTAGGTTAGGTTAGGTTAGGGATGTTAGGTAAGGTTTGGTTTGGTTAGGTTAGGTTAGGTTGGGTTAGGTAAGGTTAGGTTAGGTTAAGATATGAACCGCGCTAAAACCGCATTAAACAATGTCACTTAGTGAGATGCTGTGTTTTTCACCATTACAAGTCGGGAACTGCGATATCTAATGCGAAAGCGCTTGCAAACGTCGTTAGGTTAGGTTAGGTTAGGTTAGGTTAGGTTAGGTTACGTTAGGTTAGGTTTGGTTAGGTTAGGTTAGGTTAGGTTATGTTAGGTTAGGTTGGGTTAGGTTAGGTTAGGTTAAGATATGAACCGCGCTAAAACCACATTAAACAATGTCACTTAGTGAGATGCAGTGTTTTTCACCTTTACAAGTTGGGAACTGCGATATCTAATGTGAAAGCGCATGAAACCGTCGTAATCTTGTAGAAAACATTGTAAAGTGGTGAGTAAAACGTTTTCTAACGATAGAAGTGCGAAGGTTAGGTTAGGTTAGGTTAGTTTAAGCTAGGTAGCGTCGTGAAACTACCAAAAACGACGTCATCTAACGAGATAGTGTTGTTTTATAGCGAGTAATAAACTGCGAAAGGTGAAATGTTGTGAAAGCACACAAAACGGCATGAACAAGCCAAATACTGCGTGTTCTACCGTTACAAGTGTGAAAGTGCTATATTGTGATATTCTCGTTAAAGCGCATGCAAGCATCGTGAAACTTTAAAGAACAATGTCATTTAGCGAGATACAACGTTCTGTACTGCAATAAGTTGGTGAAAAACTGTGAGGTTATGCAAATATTGTAATTGTGAACAAAACAGTGTAATAGAGCGTTTTTAGATACAAGTGCGAATGTTAGGTTAGGTTAAGATATGAACCGTCGTAAAACCGCATTAAACAATGTCACTTAGTGAGATGTAGTGTTTTTCAACATTACAAGTCGGGAACTACGATATCTAATGTGAAAGCGCATGAAACCGTCGTAATCTTGTAGAAAACATTGTAAAGTGGTGAGTAAAACGTTTTCTAACGATAGAAGTGCGAAGGTTAGGTTAGGTTAGTTTAAGCTAGGTAGCGTCGTGAAAGTACCAAAAACGACGTCATCTAACGAGATAGTGTTGTTTTATAGCGAGTATTAAACTGCGATAGGTGAAATGTTGTGAAAGCACACAAAACGGCATGAACAAGCCAAATACTGCGTGTTGTACCGTTACAAGTGCGAAACTGCTATGTTTTGACATTCTCGGTAAAGCGCATGCAAGTATCGTGAAACCTTAAAGAACGATGTCATTTAGCGAGATACAGCGTTCTGTACTGTAATAAGTTGGTGAGAAACTGTGAGGTCAAGCAAATATCGTAATTGTGAACGAAACAGTGTAATAGAGCGTTTTTTAATACAAGTGCGAATGTTAGGTTAGGTTAAGATATGAACCGTCGTAAAACCGCATTAAACAATGTCACTTGATGAGATGCAGTGTTTTTCACCATTACAAGTCGGGAACTGCGATATCTAATGTGAAAGCGCTTGCAAACGTCGTTAGGTTAGGTTAGGTTAGGTTAGGTTACGTTAGGTTAGGTTAGGTTAGGTTTGGTTAGGTTAGGTTAGGTTAGGTTAGGGATGTTAGGTAAGGTTTGGTTAGGTTAGGTTAGGTTAGGTTAGGTTGGGTTAGGTAAGGTTAGGTTAGGTTAAGATATGAACCGCGCTCAAACCGCATTAAACAATGTCACTTAGTGAGATGCTGTGTTTTTCACCATTACAAGTCGGGAACTGCGATATCTAATGTGAAAGCGCTTGTAAACGTCGTTAGGTTAGGTTAGGTTAGGTTAGGTTAGGTTAGGTTACGTTAGGTTAGGTTTGGTTAGGTTAGGTTAGGTTAGGTTATGTTAGGTTAGGTTGGGTTAGGTTAGGTTAGGTTAAGATATGAACCGCGCTAAAACCGCATTACACAATGTCACTTAGTGAGATGCAGTGTTTTTCACCTTTACAAGTTGGGAACTGCGATATCTAATGTGAAAGCGCTTGAAACCGTCGTATTGTTGTAGAAAGCAATGTAAAGTAGCGAGTAAAACGTTTTCTAACGATAGAAGTGCGAAGGTTATGTTAGGTTGAGTTATGTTAGTTTAAGCTAGGTAGCGTCGTGAAACTACCAAAGACAACGTCATCTAACGAGATAGTGTTGTTTTATTGCGAGTACGAAACTGCGATAGGTGAAATGTTGTGAAAGCACACAAAACGGCATGAACAAGCCAAATACTGCGTGTTGTACCGTTACAAGTGCGAAACTGCTATGTTGTGATATTCTCGTTAAAGCGCATGCAAGCATCGTGAAACCTTAAAGAACGATGTCATTTAGCGAGATACAGCGTTCTGTACTGCAATAAGTTGGTGAAAAACTGTGAGGTTATGCAAATATCCTAATTGTGAACGAAACAGTGTAATAGAGCGTTTTTTAATACAAGTGCGAATGTTAGGTTAGGTTAAGATATGAACCGTCGTAAAACCGCATTAAACAATGTCACTTAGTGAGATGCAGTGTTTTTCACCATTACAAGTCAGGAACTGCGATATCTAATGTGAAAGCGCTTGCAAACGTCGTTAGGTTAGGTTAGGTTAGGTTAGGTTAGGTTACGTTAGGTTAGGTTAGGTTAGGTTTGGTTTGGTTAGGTTAGGTTAGGTTAGGTTAGGTTAGGGATGTTAGGTAAGGTTTGGTTAGGTTAGGTTAGGTTAGGTTGGGTTAGGTAAGGTTAGGTTATGTTAAGATATGAACCGCGCTAAAACCGCATTAAACAATGTCACTTAGTGAGATGCTGTGTTTTTCACCATTACAAGTCGGGAACTGCGATATCTAATGCGAAAGCGCTTGCAAACGTCGTTAGGTTAGGTTAGGTTAGGTTAGGTTAGGTTAGGTTACGTTAGGTTAGGTTTGGTTAGGTTAGGTTAGGTTAGGTTATGTTAGGTTAGGTTGGGTTAGGTTAGGTTAGGTTAGGTTAAGATATGAACCGCGCTAAAACCACATTAAACAATGTCACTTAGTGAGATGCAGTGTTTTTCACCTTTACAAGTTGGGAACTGCGATATCTAATGTGAAAGCGCATGAAACCGTCGTAATCTTGTAGAAAACATTGTAAAGTGGTGAGTAAAACGTTTTCTAACGATAGAAGTGCGAAGGTTAGGTTAGGTTAGGTTAGTTTAAGCTAGGTAGCGTCGTGAAACTACCAAAAACGACGTCATCTAACGAGATAGTGTTGTTTTATAGCGAGTAATAAACTGCGAAAGGTGAAATGTTGTGAAAGCACACAAAACGGCATGAACAAGCCAAATACTGCGTGTTCTACCGTTACAAGTGTGAAAGTGCTATATTGTGATATTCTCGTTAAAGCGCATGCAAGCATCGTGAAACCTTAAAGAACAATGTCATTTAGCGAGATACAACGTTCTGTACTGCAATAAGTTGGTGAAAAACTGTGAGGTTATGCAAATATTGTAATTGTGAACAAAACAGTGTAATAGAGCGTTTTTAGATACAAGTGCGAATGTTAGGTTAGGTTAAGATATGAACCGTCGTAAAACCGCATTAAACAATGTCACTTAGTGAGATGTAGTGTTTTTCAACATTACAAGTCGGGAACTACGATATCTAATGTGAAAGCGCATGAAACCGTCGTAATCTTGTAGAAAACATTGTAAAGTGGTGAGTAAAACGTTTTCTAACGATAGAAGTGCGAAGGTTAGGTAAGGTTAGTTTAAGCTAGGTAGCGTCGTGAAAGTACCAAAAACGACGTCATCTAACGAGATAGTGTTGTTTTATAGCGAGTATTAAACTGCGATAGGTGAAATGTTGTGAAAGCACACAAAACGGCATGAACAAGCCAAATACTGCGTGTTGTACCGTTACAAGTGCGAAACTGCTATGTTTTGACATTCTCGGCAAAGCGCATGCAAGTATCGTGAAACCTTAAAGAACGATGTCATTTAGCGAGATACAGCGTTCTGTACTGTAATAAGTTGGTGAGAAACTGTGAGGGCAAGCAAATATCGTAATTGTGAACGAAACAGTGTAATAGAGCGTTTTTTAATACAAGTGCGAATGTTAGGTTAGGTTAAGATATGAACCGTCGTAAAACCGCATTAAACAATGTCACTTGATGAGATGCAGTGTTTTTCACCATTACAAGTCGCGAACTGCGATATCTAATGTGAAAGCGCTTGCAAACGTCGTTAGGTTAGGTTAGGTTAGGTTAGGTTAGGTTACGTTAGGTTAGGTTAGGTTTGGTTAGGTTAGGTTAGGTTAGGTTATGTTAGGTTAGGTTGGGTTAGGTTAGGTTAGGTTAGGTTAGGTTAAGATATGAACCGCGCTAAAACCGCATTACACAATGTCACTTAGTGAGATGCAGTTTTTCACCTTTACAAGTTGGGAACTGCGATATCTAATGTGAAAGCGCTTGAAACCGTCGTATTGTTGTAGAAAGCAATGTAAAGTAGCGAGTAAAACGTTTTCTAACGATAGAAGTGCGAAGGTTATGTTAGGTTGAGTTATGTTAGTTTAAGCTAGGTAGCGTCGTGAAACTACCAAAAACAACGTCATCTAACGAGATAGTGTTGTTTTATTGCGAGTACGAAACTGCGATAGGTGAAATGTTGTGAAAGCACACAAAACGGCATGAACAAGCCAAATACTGCGTGTTGTACCGTTACAAGTGCGAAACAGCTATGTTGTGATATTCTCGTTAAAGCGCATGCAAGCATCGTGAAACCTTAAAGAACGATGTCATTTAGCGAGATACAGCGTTCTGTACTGCAATAAGTTGGTGAAAAACTGTGAGGTTATGCAAATATCCTAATTGTGAACGAAACAGTGTAATAGAGCGTTTTTTAATACAAGTGCGAATGTTAGGTTAGGTTAAGATATGAACCGTCGTAAAACCGCATTAAACAATGTCACTTGATGAGATGCAGTGTTTTTCACCATTACAAGTCGGGAACTGCGATATCTAATGTGAAAGCGCTTGCAAACGTCGTTAGGTTAGGTTAGGTTAGGTTACGTTAGGTTAGGTTAGGTTAGGTTTGGTTAGGTTAGGTTAGGTTAGGTTAGGTTAGGTTACGTTAGGTTAGGTTTGGTTAGGTTAGGTTAGGTTAGGTTATGTTAGGTTAGGTTGGGTTAGGTTAGGTTAGGTTAGGTTAGGTTAGGTTAAGATATGAACCGCGCTAAAACCGCAATAAACAATGTCACTTAGTGAGATGCAGTGTTTTTCACCTTTACAAGTTGGGAACTGCGATATCTAATGTGAAAGCGCATGAAACCGTCGTAATCTTGTAGAAAACATTGTAAAGTGGTGAGTAAAACGTTTTCTAACGATAGAAGTGCGAAGGTTAGGTTAGGTTAGGTTAGTTTAAGCTAGGTAGCGTCGTGAAACTACCAAAAACGACGTCATCTAACGAGATAGTGTTGTTTTATAGCGAGTAGTAAACTGCGATAGGTGAAATGTTGTGAAAGCACACAAAACGGCATGAACAAGCCAAATACTGCGTGTTCTACCGTTACAAGTGCGAAACTGCTATATTGTGATATTCTCGTTAGAGCGCATGCAAGCATCGTGAAACCTTAAAGAACAATGTCATTTAGCGAGATACAACGTTCTGTACTGCAATGAGTTGGTGAAAAACTGTGAGGTTATGCTAATATTGTAATTGTGAACAAAACAGTGTAATATAGCGTTTTTAGATACAAGTGCGAATGTTAGGTTAGGTTAAGATATGAACCGTCGTAAAACCGCATTAAACAATGTCACTTAGTGAGATGTAGTGTTTTTCAACATTACAAGTCGGGAACTACGATATCTATAGTGAAAGCGCATGAAACCGTCGTAATCTTGTAGAAAACATTGTAAAGTGGTGAGTAAAACGTTTTCTAACGATAGAAGTGCGAAGGTTAGGTTAGGTTAGTTTAAGCTAGGTAGCGTCGTGAAAGTACCAAAAACGACGTCATCTAACGAGATAGTGTTGTTTTATAGCGAGTATTAAACTGCGATAGGTGAAATGTTGTGAAAGCACACAAAACGGCATGAACAAGCCAAATACTGCGTGTTGTACCGTTACAAGTGCGAAACTGCTATGTTTTGACATTCTCGGTAAAGCGCATGCAAGTATCGTGAAACCTTAAAGAACGATGTCATTTAGCGAGATACAGCGTTCTGTACTGTAATAAGTTGGTGAGAAACTGTGAGGTCAAGCAAATATCGTAATTGTGAACGAAACAGTGTAATAGAGCGTTTTTTAATACAAGTGCGAATGTTAGGTTAGGTTAAGATATGAACCGTCGTAAAACCGCATTAAACAATGTCACTTGATGAGATGCAGTGTTTTTCACCATTACAAGTCGGGAACTGCGATATCTAATGTGAAAGCGCTTGCAAACGTCGTTAGGTTAGGTTAGGTTAGGTTAGGTTAGGTTACGTTAGGTTAGGTTTGGTTAGGTTAGGTTAGGTTAGGTTATGTTAGGTTAGGTTGGGTTGGGTTAGGTTAGGTTAGGTTAGGTTAGGTTAAGATATGAACCGCGCTAAAACCGCATTACACAATGTCACTTAGTGAGATGCAGTGTTTTTCACCTTTACAAGTTGGGAACTGCGATATCTAATGTGAAAGCGCTTGAAACCGTCGTATTGTTGTAGAAAGCAATGTAAAGTAGCGAGTAAAACGTTTTCTAACGATAGAAGTGCGAAGGTTATGTTAGGTTGAGTTATGTTAGTTTAAGCTAGGTAGCGTCGTGAAACTACCAAAAACAACGTCATCTAACGAGATAGTGTTGTTTTATTGCGAGTACGAAACTGCGATAGGTGAAATGTTGTGAAAGCACACAAAACGGCATGAACAAGCCAAATACTGCGTGTTGTACCGTTACAAGTGCGAAACTGCTATGTTGTGATATTCTCGTTAAAGCGCATGCAAGCATCGTGAAACCTTAAAGAACGATGTCATTTAGCGAGATACAGCGTTCTGTACTGCAATAAGTTGGTGAAAAACTGTGAGGTTATGCAAATATCCTAATTGTGAACGAAACAGTGTAATAGAGCGTTTTTTAATACAAGTGCGAATGTTAGGTTAGGTTAAGATATGAACCGTCGTAAAACCGCATTAAACAATGTCACTTGATGAGATGCAGTGTTTTTCACCATTACAAGTCGGGAACTGCGATATCTAATGTGAAAGCGCTTGCAAACGTCGTTAGGTTAGGTTAGGTTAGGTTAGGTTAGGTTAGGTTAGGTTAGGTTAGGTTACGTTAGGTTAGGTTTGGTTAGGTTAGGTTAGGTTAGGTTATGTTAGGTTAGGTTGGGTTAGGTTAGGTTAGGTTAGGTTAGGTTAAGATATGAACCGCGCTAAAACCGCATTACACAATGTCACCTAGCGCGATGCAGTGTTTTTCACCTTTACAAGTTGGGAACTGCGATATCTAATGTGAAAGCGCTTGAAACCGTCGTATTGTTGTAGAAAGCAATGTAAAGTAGCGAGTAAAACGTTTTCTAACGATAGAAGTGCGAAGGTTATGTTAGGTTGAGTTATGTTAGTTTAAGCTAGGTAGCGTCGTGAAACTACCAAAGACAACGTCATCTAACGAGATAGTGTTGTTTTATTGCGAGTACAAAACTGCGATAGGTGAAATGTTGTGAAAGCACACAAAACGGCATGAACAAGCCAAATACTGCGTGTTGTACCGTTACAAGTGCGAAACTGCTATGTTGTGATATTCTCGTTAAAGCGCATGCAAGCATCGTGAAACCTTAAAGAACGATGTCATTTAGCGAGATACAGCGTTCTGTACTGCAATAAGTTGGTGAAAAACTGTGAGGTTATGCAAATATCCTAATTGTGAACGAAACAGTGTAATAGAGCGTTTTTTAATACAAGTGCGAATGTTAGGTTAGGTTAAGATATGAACCGTCGTAAAACCGCATTAAACAATGTCACTTAGTGAGATGCAGTGTTTTTCACCATTACAAGTCGGGAACTGCGATATCTAATGTGAAAGCGCTTGCAAACGTCGTTAGGTTAGGTTAGGTTAGGTTAGGTTACGTTAGGTTAGGTTAGGTTAGGTTTGGTTAGGTTAGGTTAGGTTAGGTTAGGTTAGGTTAGGTTAGGGATGTTAGGTAAGGTTTGGTTAGGTTAGGTTAGGTTAGGTTGGGTTAGGTAAGGTTAGGTTAGGTTAAGATATGAACCGCGCTAAAACCGCATTAAACAATGTCACTTAGTGAGATGCTGTGTTTTTCACCATTACAAGTCGGGAACTGCGATATCTAATGTGAAAGCGCTTGCAAACGTCGTTAGGTTAGGTTAGGTTAGGTTAGGTTACGTTAGGTTAGGTTTGGTTAGGTTAGGTTAGGTTAGGTTATGTTAGGTTAGGTTGGGTTAGGTTAGGTTAGGTTAGGTTAGGTTAAGATATGAACCGCGCTAAAACCGCATTACACAATGTCACTTAGTGAGATGCAGTGTTTTTCACCTTTACAAGTTGGGAACTGCGATATCTAATGTGAAAGCGCTTGAAACCGTCGTATTGTTGTAGAAAGCAATGTAAAGTAGCGAGTAAAACGTTTTCTAACGATAGAAGTGCGAAGGTTATGTTAGGTTGAGTTATGTTAGTTTAAGCTAGGTAGCGTCGTGAAACTACCAAAAACAACGTCATCTAACGAGATAGTGTTGTTTTATTGCGAGTACGAAACTGCGATAGGTGAAATGTTGTGAAAGCACACAAAACGGCATGAACAAGCCAAATACTGCGTGTTGTACCGTTACAAGTGCGAAACTGCTATGTTGTGATATTCTCGTTAAAGCGCATGCAAGCATCGTGAAACCTTAAAGAACGATGTCATTTAGCGAGATACAGCGTTCTGTACTGCAATAAGTTGGTGAAAAACTGTGAGGTTATGCAAATATCCTAATTGTGAACGAAACAGTGTAATAGAGCGTTTTTTAATACAAGTGCGAATGTTAGGTTAGGTTAAGATATGAACCGTCGTAAAACCGCATTAAACAATGTCACTTGATGAGATGCAGTGTTTTTCACCATTACAAGTCGGGAACTGCGATATCTAATGTGAAAGCGCTTGGAAACGTCGTTAGGTTAGGTTAGGTTAGGTTAGGTTAGGTTAGGTTAGGTTACGTTAGGTTAGGTTTGGTTAGGTTAGGTTAGGTTAGGTTATGTTAGGTTAGGTTGGGTTAGGTTAGGTTAGGTTAGGTTAGGTTAAGATATGAACCGCGCTAAAACCGCAATAAACAATGTCACTTAGTGAGATGCAGTGTTTTTCACCTTTACAAGTTGGGAACTGCGATATCTAATGTGAAAGCGCATGAAACCGTCGTAATCTTGTAGAAAACATTGTAAAGTGGTGAGTAAAACGTTTTCTAACGATAGAAGTGCGAAGGTTAGGTTAGGTTAGGTTAGTTTAAGCTAGGTAGCGTCGTGAAACTACCAAAAACGACGTCATCTAACGAGATAGTGTTGTTTTATAGCGAGTATTAAACTGCGATAGGTGAAATGTTGTGAAAGCACACAAAACGGCATGAACAAGCCAAATACTGCGTGTTCTACCGTTACAAGTGCGAAACTGCTATATTGTGATATTCTCGTTAGAGCGCATGCAAGCATCGTGAAACCTTAAAGAACAATGTCATTTAGCGAGATACAACGTTCTGTACTGCAATGAGTTGGTGAAAAACTGTGAGGTTATGCAAATATTGTAATTGTGAACAAAACAGTGTAATAGAGCGTTTTTAGATACAAGTGCGAATGTTAGGTTAGGTTAAGATATGAACCGTCGTAAAACCGCATTAAACAATGTCACTTAGTGAGATGTAGTGTTTTTCAACATTACAAGTCGGGAACTACGATATCTAATGTGAAAGCGCATGAAACCGTCGTAATCTTGTAGAAAACATTGTAAAGTGGTGAGTAAAACGTTTTCTAACGATAGAAGTGCGAAGGTTAGGTTAGGTTAGTTTAAGCTAGGTAGCGTCGTGAAAGTACCAAAAACGACGTCATCTAACGAGATAGTGTTGTTTTATAGCGAGTATTAAACTGCGATAGGTGAAATGTTGTGAAAGCACACAAAACGGCATGAACAAGCCAAATACTGCGTGTTGTGCCGTTACAAGTGCGAAACTGCTATGTTTTGACATTCTCGGTAAAGCGCATGCAAGTATCGTGAAACCTTAAAGAACGATGTCATTTAGCGAGATACAGCGTTCTGTACTGTAATAAGTTGGTGAGAAACTGTGAGGTCAAGCAAATATCGTAATTGTGAACGAAACAGTGTAATAGAGCGTTTTTTAATACAAGTGCGAATGTTAGGTTAGGTTAAGATATGAACCGTCGTAAAACCGCATTAAACAATGTCACTTGATGAGATGCAGTGTTTTTCACCATTACAAGTCGGGAACTGCGATATCTAATGTGAAAGCGCTTGCAAACGTCGTTAGGTTAGGTTAGGTTAGGTTAGGTTACGTTAGGTTAGGTTAGGTTAGGTTTGGTTAGGTTAGGTTAGGTTAGGTTAGGTTAGGGATGTTAGGTAAGGTTTGGTTAGGTTAGGTTAGGTTAGGTTGGGTTAGGTAAGGTTAGGTTAGGTTAAGATATGAACCGCGCTAAAACCGCATTAAACAATGTCACTTAGTGAGATGCTGTGTTTTTCACCATTACAAGTCGGGAACTGCGATATCTAATGTGAAAGCGCTTGCAAACGTCGTTAGGTTAGGTTAGGTTAGGTTAGGTTACGTTAGGTTAGGTTTGGTTAGGTTAGGTTAGGTTAGGTTATGTTAGGTTAGGTTGGGTTAGGTTAGGTTAGGTTAGGTTAGGTTAGGTTAAGATATGAACCGCGCTAAAACCGCATTACACAATGTCACTTAGTGAGATGCAGTGTTTTTCACCTTTACAAGTTGGGAACTGCGATATCTAATGTGAAAGCGCTTGAAACCGTCGTATTGTTGTAGAAAGCAATGTAAAGTAGCGAGTAAAACGTTTTCTAACGATAGAAGTGCGAAGGTTATGTTAGGTTGAGTTATGTTAGTTTAAGCTAGGTAGCGTCGTGAAACTACCAAAAACAACGTCATCTAACGAGATAGTGTTGTTTTATTGCGAGTACGAAACTGCGATAGGTGAAATGTTGTGGAAGCACACAAAACGGCATGAACAAGCCAAATACTGCGTGTTGTACCGTTACAAGTGCGAAACTGCTATGTTGTGATATTCTCGTTAAAGCGCATGCAAGCATCGTGAAACCTTAAAGAACGATGTCATTTAGCGAGATACAGCGTTCTGTACTGCAATAAGTTGGTGAAAAACTGTGAGGTTATGCAAATATCCTAATTGTGAACGAAACAGTGTAATAGAGCGTTTTTTAATACAAGTGCGAATGTTAGGTTAGGTTAAGATATGAACCGTCGTAAAACCGCATTAAACAATGTCACTTGATGAGATGCAGTGTTTTTCACCATTACAAGTCGGGAACTGCGATATCTAATGTGAAAGCGCTTGCAAACGTCGTTAGGTTAGGTTAGGTTAGGTTACGTTAGGTTAGGTTAGGTTAGGTTTGGTTAGGTTAGGTTAGGTTAGGTTAGGTTAGGGATGTTAGGTAAGGTTTGGTTAGGTTAGGTTAGGTTAGGTTGGGTTAGGTAAGGTTAGGTTAGGTTAAGATATGAACCGCGCTAAAACCGCATTAAACAATGTCACTTAGTGAGATGCTGTGTTTTTCACCATTACAAGTCGGGAACTGCGATATATAATGTGAAAGCGCTTGCAAACGTCGTTAGGTTAGGTTAGGTTAGGTTAGGTTAGGTTAGGTTACGTTAGGTTAGGTTTGGTTAGGTTAGGTTAGGTTAGGTTATGTTAGGTTAGGTTGGGTTAGGTTAGGTTAGGTTAGGTTAGGTTAAGATATGAACCGCGCTAAAACCGCATTACACAATGTCACTTAGTGAGATGCAGTGTTTTTCACCTTTACAAGTTGGGAACTGCGATATCTAATGTGAAAGCGCTTGAAACCGTCGTATTGTTGTAGAAAGCAATGTAAAGTAGCGAGTAAAACGTTTTCTAACGATAGAAGTGCGAAGGTTATGTTAGGTTGAGTTATGTTAGTTTAAGCTAGGTAGCGTCGTGAAACTACCAAAAACAACGTCATCTAACGAGATAGTGTTGTTTTATTGCGAGTACGAAACTGCGATAGGTGAAATGTTGTGAAAGCACACAAAACGGCATGAACAAGCCAAATACTGCGTGTTGTACCGTTACAAGTGCGAAACTGCTATGTTGTGATATTCTCGTTAAAGCGCATGCAAGCATCGTGAAACCTTAAAGAACGATGTCATTTAGCGAGATACAGCGTTCTGTACTGCAATAAGTTGGTGAAAAACTGTGAGGTTATGCAAATATCCTAATTGTGAACGAAACAGTGTAATAGAGCGTTTTTTAATACAAGTGCGAATGTTAGGTTAGGTTAAGATATGAACCGTCGTAAAACCGCATTAAACAATGTCACTTGATGAGATGCAGTGTTTTTCACCATTACAAGTCGGGAACTGCGATATCTAATGTGAAAGCGCTTGCAAACGTCGTTAGGTTAGGTTAGGTTAGGTTAGGTTAGGTTAGGGTAGGTTAGGTTAGGTTACGTTAGGTTAGGTTTGGTTAGGTTAGGTTAGGTTAGGTTAGGTTATGTTAGGTTAGGTTGGGTTAGGTTAGGTTAGGTTAGGTTAGGTTAAGATATGAACCGCGCTAAAACCGCATTACACAATGTCACTTGATGAGATGCAGTGTTTTTCACCATTACAAGTCGGGAACTGCGATATCTAATGTGAAAGCGCTTGCAAACGTCGTTAGGTTAGGTTAGGTTAGGTTAGGTTAGGTTACGTTAGGTTAGGTCAGGTTAGGTTTGGTTAGGTTAGGTTAGGTTAGGTTAGGTTAGGGATGTTAGGTAAGGTTTGGTTAGGTTAGGTTAGGTTAGGTTGGGTTAGGTAAGGTTAGGTTAGGTTAAGATATGAACCGCGCTAAAACCGCATTAAACAATGTCACTTAGTGAGATGCTGTGTTTTTCACCATTACAAGTCGGGAACTGCGATATCTAATGCGAAAGCGCTTGCAAACGTCGTTAGGTTAGGTTAGGTTAGGTTAGGTTAGGTTACGTTAGGTTAGGTTTGGTTAGGTTAGGTTAGGTTAGGTTATGTTAGGTTAGGTTGGGTTAGGTTAGGTTAGGTTAGGTTAAGATATGAACCGCGCGAAAACCACATTAAACAATGTCACTTAGTGAGATGCAGTGTTTTTCACCTTTACAAGTTGGGAACTGCGATATCTAATGTGAAAGCGCATGAAACCGTCGTAATCTTGTAGAAAACATTGTAAAGTGGTGAGTAAAACGTTTTCTAACGATAGAAGTGCGAAGGTTAGGTTAGGTTAGGTTAGTTTAAGCTAGGTAGCGTCGTGAAACTACCAAAAACGACGTCATCTAACGAGATAGTGTTGTTTTATAGCGAGTAATAAACTGCGAAAGGTGAAATGTTGTGAAAGCACACAAAACGGCATGAACAAGCCAAATACTGCGTGTTCTACCGTTACAAGTGTGAAAGTGCTATATTGTGATATTCTCGTTAAAGCGCATGCAAGCATCGTGAAACCTTAAAGAACAATGTCATTTAGCGAGATACAACGTTCTGTACTGCAATAAGTTGGTGAAAAACTGTGAGGTTATGCAAATATTGTAATTGTGAACAAAACAGTGTAATAGAGCGTTTTTAGATACAAGTGCGAATGTTAGGTTAGGTTAAGATATGAACCGTCGTAAAACCGCATTAAACAATGTCACTTAGTGAGATGTAGTGTTTTTCAACATTACAAGTCGGGAACTACGATATCTAATGTGAAAGCGCATGAAACCGTCGTAATCTTGTAGAAAACATTGTAAAGTGGTGAGTAAAACGTTTTCTAACGATAGAAGTGCGAAGGTTAGGTAAGGTTAGTTTAAGCTAGGTAGCGTCGTGAAAGTACCAAAAACGACGTCATCTAACGAGATAGTGTTGTTTTATAGCGAGTATTAAACTGCGATAGGTGAAATGTTGTGAAAGCACACAAAACGGCATGAACAAGCCAAATACTGCGTGTTGTACCGTTACAAGTGCGAAACTGCTATGTTTTGACATTCTCGGCAAAGCGCATGCAAGTATCGTGAAACCTTAAAGAACGATGTCATTTAGCGAGATACAGCGTTCTGTACTGTAATAAGTTGGTGAGAAACTGTGAGGGCAAGCAAATATCGTAATTCTGAACGAAACAGTGTAATAGAGCGTTTTTTAATACAAGTGCGAATGTTAGGTTAGGTTAAGATATGAACCGTCGTAAAACCGCATTAAACAATGTCACTTGATGAGATGCAGTGTTTTTCACCATTACAAGTCGCGAACTGCGATATCTAATGTGAAAGCGCTTGCAAACGTCGTTAGGTTAGGTTAGGTTAGGTTAGGTTAGGTTACGTTAGGTTAGGTTAGGTTTGGTTAGGTTAGGTTAGGTTAGGTTATGTTAGGTTAGGTTGGGTTAGGTTAGGTTAGGTTAGGTTAGGTTAAGATATGAACCGCGCTAAAACCGCATTACACAATGTCACTTAGTGAGATGCAGTTTTTCACCTTTACAAGTTGGGAACTGCGATATCTAATGTGAAAGCGCTTGAAACCGTCGTATTGTTGTAGAAAGCAATGTAAAGTAGCGAGTAAAACGTTTTCTAACGATAGAAGTGCGAAGGTTATGTTAGGTTGAGTTATGTTAGTTTAAGCTAGGTAGCGTCGTGAAACTACCAAAAACAACGTCATCTAACGAGATAGTGTTGTTTTATTGCGAGTACGAAACTGCGATAGGTGAAATGTTGTGAAAGCACACAAAACGGCATGAACAAGCCAAATACTGCGTGTTGTACCGTTACAAGTGCGAAACAGCTATGTTGTGATATTCTCGTTAAAGCGCATGCAAGCATCGTGAAACCTTAAAGAACGATGTCATTTAGCGAGATACAGCGTTCTGTACTGCAATAAGTTGGTGAAAAACTGTGAGGTTATGCAAATATCCTAATTGTGAACGAAACAGTGTAATAGAGCGTTTTTTAATACAAGTGCGAATGTTAGGTTAGGTTAAGATATGAACCGTCGTAAAACCGCATTAAACAATGTCACTTGATGAGATGCAGTGTTTTTCACCATTACAAGTCGGGAACTGCGATATCTAATGTGAAAGCGCTTGCAAACGTCGTTAGGTTAGGTTAGGTTAGGTTACGTTAGGTTAGGTTAGGTTAGGTTTGGTTAGGTTAGGTTAGGTTAGGTTAGGTTAGGTTAGGTTACGTTAGGTTAGGTTTGGTTAGGTTAGGTTAGGTTAGGTTATGTTAGGTTAGGTTGGGTTAGGTTAGGTTAGGTTAGGTTAGGTTAGGTTAAGATATGAACCGCGCTAAAACCGCAATAAACAATGTCACTTAGTGAGATGCAGTGTTTTTCACCTTTACAAGTTGGGAACTGCGATATCTAATGTGAAAGCGCATGAAACCGTCGTAATCTTGTAGAAAACATTGTAAAGTGGTGAGTAAAACGTTTTCTAACGATAGAAGTGCGAAGGTTAGGTTAGGTTAGGTTAGTTTAAGCTAGGTAGCGTCGTGAAACTACCAAAAACGACGTCATCTAACGAGATAGTGTTGTTTTATAGCGAGTAGTAAACTGCGATAGGTGAAATGTTGTGAAAGCACACAAAACGGCATGAACAAGCCAAATACTGCGTGTTCTACCGTTACAAGTGCGAAACTGCTATATTGTGATATTCTCGTTAGAGCGCATGCAAGCATCGTGAAACCTTAAAGAACAATGTCATTTAGCGAGATACAACGTTCTGTACTGCAATGAGTTGGTGAAAAACTGTGAGGTTATGCTAATATTGTAATTGTGAACAAAACAGTGTAATAGAGCGTTTTTAGATACAAGTGCGAATGTTAGGTTAGGTTAAGATATGAACCGTCGTAAAACCGCATTAAACAATGTCACTTAGTGAGATGTAGTGTTTTTCAACATTACAAGTCGGGAACTACGATATCTATAGTGAAAGCGCATGAAACCGTCGTAATCTTGTAGAAAACATTGTAAAGTGGTGAGTAAAACGTTTTCTAACGATAGAAGTGCGAAGGTTAGGTTAGGTTAGTTTAAGCTAGGTAGCGTCGTGAAAGTACCAAAAACGACGTCATCTAACGAGATAGTGTTGTTTTATAGCGAGTATTAAACTGCGATAGGTGAAATGTTGTGAAAGCACACAAAACGGCATGAACAAGCCAAATACTGCGTGTTGTACCGTTACAAGTGCGAAACTGCTATGTTTTGACATTCTCGGTAAAGCGCATGCAAGTATCGTGAAACCTTAAAGAACGATGTCATTTAGCGAGATACAGCGTTCTGTACTGTAATAAGTTGGTGAGAAACTGTGAGGTCAAGCAAATATCGTAATTGTGAACGAAACAGTGTAATAGAGCGTTTTTTAATACAAGTGCGAATGTTAGGTTAGGTTAAGATATGAACCGTCGTAAAACCGCATTAAACAATGTCACTTGATGAGATGCAGTGTTTTTCACCATTACAAGTCGGGAACTGCGATATCTAATGTGAAAGCGCTTGCAAACGTCGTTAGGTTAGGTTAGGTTAGGTTAGGTTAGGTTACGTTAGGTTAGGTTTGGTTAGGTTAGGTTAGGTTAGGTTATGTTAGGTTAGGTTGGGTTAGGTTAGGTTAGGTTAGGTTAGGTTAAGATATGAACCGCGCTAAAACCGCATTACACAATGTCACTTAGTGAGATGCAGTGTTTTTCACCTTTACAAGTTGGGAACTGCGATATCTAATGTGAAAGCGCTTGAAACCGTCGTATTGT
Organism: Rhipicephalus microplus; assembly: GCF_043290135.1. Lineage (NCBI taxonomy): Eukaryota > Metazoa > Arthropoda > Arachnida > Ixodida > Ixodidae > Rhipicephalus > Rhipicephalus microplus. The sequence goes on along the minus strand of NW_027464697.1, from coordinate 413,376 downwards.
TGTAGAAAGCAATGTAAAGTAGCGAGTAAAACGTTTTCTAACGATAGAAGTGCGAAGGTTATGTTAGGTTGAGTTATGTTAGTTTAAGCTAGGTAGCGTCGTGAAACTACCAAAAACAACGTCATCTAACGAGATAGTGTTGTTTTATTGCGAGTACGAAACTGCGATAGGTGAAATGTTGTGAAAGCACACAAAACGGCATGAACAAGCCAAATACTGCGTGTTGTACCGTTACAAGTGCGAAACTGCTATGTTGTGATATTCTCGTTAAAGCGCATGCAAGCATCGTGAAACCTTAAAGAACGATGTCATTTAGCGAGATACAGCGTTCTGTACTGCAATAAGTTGGTGAAAAACTGTGAGGTTATGCAAATATCCTAATTGTGAACGAAACAGTGTAATAGAGCGTTTTTTAATACAAGTGCGAATGTTAGGTTAGGTTAAGATATGAACCGTCGTAAAACCGCATTAAACAATGTCACTTGATGAGATGCAGTGTTTTTCACCATTACAAGTCGGGAACTGCGATATCTAATGTGAAAGCGCTTGCAAACGTCGTTAGGTTAGGTTAGGTTAGGTTAGGTTAGGTTAGGTTAGGTTAGGTTAGGTTACGTTAGGTTAGGTTTGGTTAGGTTAGGTTAGGTTAGGTTATGTTAGGTTAGGTTGGGTTAGGTTAGGTTAGGTTAGGTTAGGTTAAGATATGAACCGCGCTAAAACCGCATTACACAATGTCACCTAGCGCGATGCAGTGTTTTTCACCTTTACAAGTTGGGAACTGCGATATCTAATGTGAAAGCGCTTGAAACCGTCGTATTGTTGTAGAAAGCAATGTAAAGTAGCGAGTAAAACGTTTTCTAACGATAGAAGTGCGAAGGTTATGTTAGGTTGAGTTATGTTAGTTTAAGCTAGGTAGCGTCGTGAAACTACCAAAGACAACGTCATCTAACGAGATAGTGTTGTTTTATTGCGAGTACAAAACTGCGATAGGTGAAATGTTGTGAAAGCACACAAAACGGCATGAACAAGCCAAATACTGCGTGTTGTACCGTTACAAGTGCGAAACTGCTATGTTGTGATATTCTCGTTAAAGCGCATGCAAGCATCGTGAAACCTTAAAGAACGATGTCATTTAGCGAGATACAGCGTTCTGTACTGCAATAAGTTGGTGAAAAACTGTGAGGTTATGCAAATATCCTAATTGTGAACGAAACAGTGTAATAGAGCGTTTTTTAATACAAGTGCGAATGTTAGGTTAGGTTAAGATATGAACCGTCGTAAAACCGCATTAAACAATGTCACTTAGTGAGATGCAGTGTTTTTCACCATTACAAGTCGGGAACTGCGATATCTAATGTGAAAGCGCTTGCAAACGTCGTTAGGTTAGGTTAGGTTAGGTTAGGTTACGTTAGGTTAGGTTAGGTTAGGTTTGGTTAGGTTAGGTTAGGTTAGGTTAGGTTAGGTTAGGGATGTTAGGTAAGGTTTGGTTAGGTTAGGTTAGGTTAGGTTGGGTTAGGTAAGGTTAGGTTAGGTTAAGATATGAACCGCGCTAAAACCGCATTAAACAATGTCACTTAGTGAGATGCTGTGTTTTTCACCATTACAAGTCGGGAACTGCGATATCTAATGTGAAAGCGCTTGCAAACGTCGTTAGGTTAGGTTAGGTTAGGTTAGGTTACGTTAGGTTAGGTTTGGTTAGGTTAGGTTAGGTTAGGTTATGTTAGGTTAGGTTGGGTTAGGTTAGGTTAGGTTAGGTTAGGTTAAGATATGAACCGCGCTAAAACCGCATTACACAATGTCACTTAGTGAGATGCAGTGTTTTTCACCTTTACAAGTTGGGAACTGCGATATCTAATGTGAAAGCGCTTGAAACCGTCGTATTGTTGTAGAAAGCAATGTAAAGTAGCGAGTAAAACGTTTTCTAACGATAGAAGTGCGAAGGTTATGTTAGGTTGAGTTATGTTAGTTTAAGCTAGGTAGCGTCGTGAAACTACCAAAAACAACGTCATCTAACGAGATAGTGTTGTTTTATTGCGAGTACGAAACTGCGATAGGTGAAATGTTGTGAAAGCACACAAAACGGCATGAACAAGCCAAATAATGCGTGTTGTACCGTTACAAGTGCGAAACTGCTATGTTGTGATATTCTCGTTAAAGCGCATGCAAGCATCGTGAAACCTTAAAGAACGATGTCATTTAGCGAGATACAGCGTTCTGTACTGCAATAAGTTGGTGAAAAACTGTGAGGTTATGCAAATATCCTAATTGTGAACGAAACAGTGTAATAGAGCGTTTTTTAATACAAGTGCGAATGTTAGGTTAGGTTAAGATATGAACCGTCGTAAAACCGCATTAAACAATGTCACTTGATGAGATGCAGTGTTTTTCACCATTACAAGTCGGGAACTGCGATATCTAATGTGAAAGCGCTTGGAAACGTCGTTAGGTTAGGTTAGGTTAGGTTAGGTTAGGTTAGGTTAGGTTACGTTAGGTTAGGTTTGGTTAGGTTAGGTTAGGTTAGGTTATGTTAGGTTAGGTTGGGTTAGGTTAGGTTAGGTTAGGTTAGGTTAAGATATGAACCGCGCTAAAACCGCAATAAACAATGTCACTTAGTGAGATGCAGTGTTTTTCACCTTTACAAGTTGGGAACTGCGATATCTAATGTGAAAGCGCATGAAACCGTCGTAATCTTGTAGAAAACATTGTAAAGTGGTGAGTAAAACGTTTTCTAACGATAGAAGTGCGAAGGTTAGGTTAGGTTAGGTTAGTTTAAGCTAGGTAGCGTCGTGAAACTACCAAAAACGACGTCATCTAACGAGATAGTGTTGTTTTATAGCGAGTATTAAACTGCGATAGGTGAAATGTTGTGAAAGCACACAAAACGGCATGAACAAGCCAAATACTGCGTGTTCTACCGTTACAAGTGCGAAACTGCTATATTGTGATATTCTCGTTAGAGCGCATGCAAGCATCGTGAAACCTTAAAGAACAATGTCATTTAGCGAGATACAACGTTCTGTACTGCAATGAGTTGGTGAAAAACTGTGAGGTTATGCAAATATTGTAATTGTGAACAAAACAGTGTAATAGAGCGTTTTTAGATACAAGTGCGAATGTTAGGTTAGGTTAAGATATGAACCGTCGTAAAACCGCATTAAACAATGTCACTTAGTGAGATGTAGTGTTTTTCAACATTACAAGTCGGGAACTACGATATCTAATGTGAAAGCGCATGAAACCGTCGTAATCTTGTAGAAAACATTGTAAAGTGGTGAGTAAAACGTTTTCTAACGATAGAAGTGCGAAGGTTAGGTTAGGTTAGTTTAAGCTAGGTAGCGTCGTGAAAGTACCAAAAACGACGTCATCTAACGAGATAGTGTTGTTTTATAGCGAGTATTAAACTGCGATAGGTGAAATGTTGTGAAAGCACACAAAACGGCATGAACAAGCCAAATACTGCGTGTTGTACCGTTACAAGTGCGAAACTGCTATGTTTTGACATTCTCGGTAAAGCGCATGCAAGTATCGTGAAACCTTAAAGAACGATGTCATTTAGCGAGATACAGCGTTCTGTACTGTAATAAGTTGGTGAGAAACTGTGAGGTCAAGCAAATATCGTAATTGTGAACGAAACAGTGTAATAGAGCGTTTTTTAATACAAGTGCGAATGTTAGGTTAGGTTAAGATATGAACCGTCGTAAAACCGCATTAAACAATGTCACTTGATGAGATGCAGTGTTTTTCACCATTACAAGTCGGGAACTGCGATATCTAATGTGAAAGCGCTTGCAAACGTCGTTAGGTTAGGTTAGGTTAGGTTAGGTTACGTTAGGTTAGGTTAGGTTAGGTTTGGTTAGGTTAGGTTAGGTTAGGTTAGGTTAGGGATGTTAGGTAAGGTTTGGTTAGGTTAGGTTAGGTTAGGTTGGGTTAGGTAAGGTTAGGTTAGGTTAAGATATGAACCGCGCTAAAACCGCATTAAACAATGTCACTTAGTGAGATGCTGTGTTTTTCACCATTACAAGTCGGGAACTGCGATATCTAATGTGAAAGCGCTTGCAAACGTCGTTAGGTTAGGTTAGGTTAGGTTAGGTTACGTTAGGTTAGGTTTGGTTAGGTTAGGTTAGGTTAGGTTATGTTAGGTTAGGTTGGGTTAGGTTAGGTTAGGTTAGGTTAGGTTAGGTTAAGATATGAACCGCGCTAAAACCGCATTACACAATGTCACTTAGTGAGATGCAGTGTTTTTCACCTTTACAAGTTGGGAACTGCGATATCTAATGTGAAAGCGCTTGAAACCGTCGTATTGTTGTAGAAAGCAATGTAAAGTAGCGAGTAAAACGTTTTCTAACGATAGAAGTGCGAAGGTTATGTTAGGTTGAGTTATGTTAGTTTAAGCTAGGTAGCGTCGTGAAACTACCAAAAACAACGTCATCTAACGAGATAGTGTTGTTTTATTGCGAGTACGAAACTGCGATAGGTGAAATGTTGTGGAAGCACACAAAACGGCATGAACAAGCCAAATACTGCGTGTTGTACCGTTACAAGTGCGAAACTGCTATGTTGTGATATTCTCGTTAAAGCGCATGCAAGCATCGTGAAACCTTAAAGAACGATGTCATTTAGCGAGATACAGCGTTCTGTACTGCAATAAGTTGGTGAAAAACTGTGAGGTTATGCAAATATCCTAATTGTGAACGAAACAGTGTAATAGAGCGTTTTTTAATACAAGTGCGAATGTTAGGTTAGGTTAAGATATGAACCGTCGTAAAACCGCATTAAACAATGTCACTTGATGAGATGCAGTGTTTTTCACCATTACAAGTCGGGAACTGCGATATCTAATGTGAAAGCGCTTGCAAACGTCGTTAGGTTAGGTTAGGTTAGGTTACGTTAGGTTAGGTTAGGTTAGGTTTGGTTAGGTTAGGTTAGGTTAGGTTAGGGATGTTAGGTAAGGTTTGGTTAGGTTAGGTTAGGTTAGGTTGGGTTAGGTAAGGTTAGGTTAGGTTAAGATATGAACCGCGCTAAAACCGCATTAAACAATGTCACTTAGTGAGATGCTGTGTTTTTCACCATTACAAGTCGGGAACTGCGATATATAATGTGAAAGCGCTTGCAAACGTCGTTAGGTTAGGTTAGGTTAGGTTAGGTTAGGTTAGGTTACGTTAGGTTAGGTTTGGTTAGGTTAGGTTAGGTTAGGTTAGGTTATGTTAGGTTAGGTTGGGTTAGGTTAGGTTAGGTTAGGTTAGGTTAAGATATGAACCGCGCTAAAACCGCATTACACAATGTCACTTAGTGAGATGCAGTGTTTTTCACCTTTACAAGTTGGGAACTGCGATATCTAATGTGAAAGCGCTTGAAACCGTCGTATTGTTGTAGAAAGCAATGTAAAGTAGCGAGTAAAACGTTTTCTAACGATAGAAGTGCGAAGGTTATGTTAGGTTGAGTTATGTTAGTTTAAGCTAGGTAGCGTCGTGAAACTACCAAAAACAACGTCATCTAACGAGATAGTGTTGTTTTATTGCGAGTACGAAACTGCGATAGGTGAAATGTTGTGAAAGCACACAAAACGGCATGAACAAGCCAAATACTGCGTGTTGTACCGTTACAAGTGCGAAACTGCTATGTTGTGATATTCTCGTTAAAGCGCATGCAAGCATCGTGAAACCTTAAAGAACGATGTCATTTAGCGAGATACAGCGTTCTGTACTGCAATAAGTTGGTGAAAAACTGTGAGGTTATGCAAATATCCTAATTGTGAACGAAACAGTGTAATAGAGCGTTTTTTAATACAAGTGCGAATGTTAGGTTAGGTTAAGATATGAACCGTCGTAAAACCGCATTAAACAATGTCACTTGATGAGATGCAGTGTTTTTCACCATTACAAGTCGGGAACTGCGATATCTAATGTGAAAGCGCTTGCAAACGTCGTTAGGTTAGGTTAGGTTAGGTTAGGTTAGGTTAGGTTAGGTTAGGTTAGGTTAGGTTACGTTAGGTTAGGTTTGGTTAGGTTAGGTTAGGTTAGGTTAGGTTATGTTAGGTTAGGTTGGGTTAGGTTAGGTTAGGTTAGGTTAGGTTAAGATATGAACCGCGCTAAAACCGCATTACACAATGTCACTTGATGAGATGCAGTGTTTTTCACCATTACAAGTCGGGAACTGCGATATCTAATGTGAAAGCGCTTGCAAACGTCGTTAGGTTAGGTTAGGTTAGGTTAGGTTAGGTTACGTTAGGTTAGGTCAGGTTAGGTTTGGTTAGGTTAGGTTAGGTTAGGTTAGGGATGTTAGGTAAGGTTTGGTTAGGTTAGGTTAGGTTAGGTTGGGTTAGGTAAGGTTAGGTTAGGTTAAGATATGAACCGCGCTAAAACCGCATTAAACAATGTCACTTAGTGAGATGCTGTGTTTTTCACCATTACAAGTCGGGAACTGCGATATCTAATGCGAAAGCGCTTGCAAACGTCGTTAGGTTAGGTTAGGTTAGGTTAGGTTAGGTTACGTTAGGTTAGGTTTGGTTAGGTTAGGTTAGGTTAGGTTATGTTAGGTTAGGTTAGGTTAGGTTAAGATATGAACCGCGCGAAAACCACATTAAACAATGTCACTTAGTGAGATGCAGTGTTTTTCACCTTTACAAGTTGGGAACTGCGATATCTAATGTGAAAGCGCATGAAACCGTCGTAATCTTGTAGAAAACATTGTAAAGTGGTGAGTAAAACGTTTTCTAACGATAGAAGTGCGAAGGTTAGGTTAGGTTAGGTTAGTTTAAGCTAGGTAGCGTCGTGAAACTACCAAAAACGACGTCATCTAACGAGATAGTGTTGTTTTATAGCGAGTAATAAACTGCGATAGGTGAAATGTTGTGAAAGCACACAAAACGGCATGAACAAGCCAAATACTGCGTGTTCTACCGTTACAAGTGTGAAAGTGCTATATTGTGATATTCTCGTTAAAGCGCATGCAAGCATCGTGAAACCTTAAAGAACAATGTCATTTAGCGAGATACAGCGTTCTGTACTGCAATAAGTTGGTGAAAAACTGTGAGGTTATGCAAACATCGTAATTGTGAACAAAACAGTGTAATAGAGCGTTTTTAGATACAAGTGCGAATGTTAGGTTAGGTTAAGATATGAACCGTCGTAAAACCGCATTAAACAATGTCACTTAGTGAGATGTAGTGTTTTTCAACATTACAAGTCGGGAACTACGATATCTAATGTGAAAGCGCATGAAACCGTCGTAATCTTGTAGAAAACATTGTAAAGTGGTGAGTAAAACGTTTTCTAACGATAGAAGTGCGAAGGTTAGGTTAGGTTAGTTTAAGCTAGGTAGCGTCGTGAAAGTACCAAAAACGACGTCATCTAACGAGATAGTGTTGTTTTATAGCGAGTATTAAACTGCGATAGGTGAAATGTTGTGAAAGCACACAAAACGGCATGAACAAGCCAAATACTGCGTGTTGTACCGTTACAAGTGCGAAACTGCTATGTTTTGACATTCTCGGTAAAGCGCATGCAAGTATCGTGAAACCTTAAAGAACGATGTCATTTAGCGAGATACAGCGTTCTGTACTGTAATAAGTTGGTGAGAAACTGTGAGGTCAAGCAAATATCGTAATTGTGAACGAAACAGTGTAATAGAGCGTTTTTTAATACAAGTGCGAATGTTAGGTTAGGTTAAGATATGAACCGTCGTAAAACCGCATTAAACAATGTCACTTGATGAGATGCAGTGTTTTTCACCATTACAAGTCGGGAACTGCGATATCTAATGTGAAAGCGCTTGCAAACGTCGTTAGGTTAGGTTAGGTTAGGTTAGGTTAGGTTACGTTAGGTTAGGTTAGGTTAGGTTTGGTTAAGTTAGGTTAGGTTAGGTTAGGTTAGGGATGTTAGGTAAGGTTTGGTTAGGTTAGGTTAGGTTAGGTTGGGTTAGGTAAGGTTAGGTTAGGTTAAGATATGAACCGCGCTAAAACCGCATTAAACAATGTCACTTAGTGAGATGCTGTGTTTTTCACCATTACAAGTCGGGAACTGCGATATCTAATGTGAAAGCGCTTGCAAACGTCGTTAGGTTAGGTTAGGTTAGGTTAGGTTAGGTTACGTTAGGTTAGGTTTGGTTAGGTTAGGTTAGGTTAGGTTATGTTAGGTTAGGTTGGGTTAGGTTAGGTTAGGTTAGGTTAGGTTAGGTTAAGATATGAACCGCGCTAAAACCGCATTACACAATGTCACTTAGTGAGATGCAGTGTTTTTCACCTTTACAAGTTGGGAACTGCGATATCTAATGTGAAAGCGCTTGAAACCGTCGTATTGTTGTAGAAAGCAATGTAAAGTAGCGAGTAAAACGTTTTCTAACGATAGAAGTGCGAAGGTTATGTTAGGTTGAGTTATGTTAGTTTAAGCTAGGTAGCGTCGTGAAACTACCAAAAACAACGTCATCTAACGAGATAGTGTTGTTTTATTGCGAGTACGAAACTGCGATAGGTGAAATGTTGTGAAAGCACACAAAATGGCATGAACTAGCCAGATACTGCGTCTTGTGCCGTTACAAGTGCGAAACTGCTTTATTGTGATATTCTCGTTAAAGCGCATGCAAGCATCGTGAAACCTTAAAGAACGATGTCATTTAGCGAGATACAGCGTTCTGTACTGCAATAAGTTGGTGAAAAACTGTGAGGTTATGCAAATATCGTAATTGTGAACGAAACAGTGTAATAGAGCGTTTTTCCATACAAGTACGAATGTTAGGTTAGGTTAAGATATGAACCGTCGTAAAACCGCATTAAACAATGTCACTTAGTGAGATGTAGTGTTTTTCAACATTACAAGTCGGGAACTACGATATCTAATGTGAAAGCGCATGAAACCGTCGTAATCTTGTAGAAAACATTGTAAAGTGGTGAGTAAAACGTTTTCTAACGATAGAAGTGCGAAGGTTAGGTTAGGTTAGTTTAAGCTAGGTAGCGTCGTGAAAGTACCAAAAACGACGTCATCTAACGAGATAGTGTTGTTTTATAGCGAGTATTAAACTGCGATAGGTGAAATGTTGTGAAAGCACACAAAACGGCATGAACAAGCCAAATACTGCGTGTTGTACCGTTACAAGTGCGAAACTGCTATGTTTTGACATTCTCGGTAAAGCGCATGCAAGTATCGTGAAACCTTAAAGAACGATGTCATTTAGCGAGATACAGCGTTCTGTACTGTAATAAGTTGGTGAGAAACTGTGAGGTCAAGCAAATATCGTAATTGTGAACGAAACAGTGTAATAGAGCGTTTTTTAATACAAGTGCGAATGTTAGGTTAGGTTAAGATATGAACCGTCGTAAAACCGCATTAAACAATGTCACTTGATGAGATGCAGTGTTTTTCACCATTACAAGTCGGGAACTGCGATATCTAATGTGAAAGCGCTTGCAAACGTCGTTAGGTTAGGTTAGGTTAGGTTAGGTTACGTTAGGTTAGGTTAGGTTAGGTTTGGTTAGGTTAGGTTAGGTTAGGTTAGGGATGTTAGGTAAGGTTTGGTTAGGTTAGGTTAGGTTAGGTTAGGTTGGGTTAGGTAAGGTTAGGTTAGGTTAAGATATGAACCGCGCTCAAACCGCATTAAACAATGTCACTTAGTGAGATGCTGTGTTTTTCACCATTACAAGTCGGGAACTGCGATATCTAATGTGAAAGCGCTTGTAAACGTCGTTAGGTTAGGTTAGGTTAGGTTAGGTTAGGTTAGGTTACGTTAGGTTAGGTTTGGTTAGGTTAGGTTAGGTTAGGTTATGTTAGGTTAGGTTGGGTTAGGTTAGGTTAGGTTAAGATATGAACCGCGCTAAAACCGCATTACACAATGTCACTTAGTGAGATGCAGTGTTTTTCACCTTTACAAGTTGGGAACTGCGATATCTAATGTGAAAGCGCTTGAAACCGTCGTATTGTTGTAGAAAGCAATGTAAAGTAGCGAGTAAAACGTTTTCTAACGATAGAAGTGCGAAGGTTATGTTAGGTTGAGTTATGTTAGTTTAAGCTAGGTAGCGTCGTGAAACTACCAAAGACAACGTCATCTAACGAGATAGTGTTGTTTTATTGCGAGTACGAAACTGCGATAGGTGAAATGTTGTGAAAGCACACAAAACGGCATGAACAAGCCAAATACTGCGTGTTGTACCGTTACAAGTGCGAAACTGCTATGTTGTGATATTCTCGTTAAAGCGCATGCAAGCATCGTGAAACCTTAAAGAACGATGTCATTTAGCGAGATACAGCGTTCTGTACTGCAATAAGTTGGTGAAAAACTGTGAGGTTATGCAAATATCCTAATTGTGAACGAAACAGTGTAATAGAGCGTTTTTTAATACAAGTGCGAATGTTAGGTTAGGTTAAGATATGAACCGTCGTAAAACCGCATTAAACAATGTCACTTAGTGAGATGCAGTGTTTTTCACCATTACAAGTCAGGAACTGCGATATCTAATGTGAAAGCGCTTGCAAACGTCGTTAGGTTAGGTTAGGTTAGGTTAGGTTAGGTTACGTTAGGTTAGGTTAGGTTAGGTTTGGTTTGGTTAGGTTAGGTTAGGTTAGGTTAGGTTAGGGATGTTAGGTAAGGTTTGGTTAGGTTAGGTTAGGTTAGGTTGGGTTAGGTAAGGTTAGGTTAGGTTAAGATATGAACCGCGCTAAAACCGCATTAAACAATGTCACTTAGTGAGATGCTGTGTTTTTCACCATTACAAGTCGGGAACTGCGATATCTAATGCGAAAGCGCTTGCAAACGTCGTTAGGTTAGGTTAGGTTAGGTTAGGTTAGGTTAGGTTACGTTAGGTTAGGTTTGGTTAGGTTAGGTTAGGTTAGGTTATGTTAGGTTAGGTTGGGTTAGGTTAGGTTAGGTTAGGTTAAGATATGAACCGCGCTAAAACCACATTAAACAATGTCACTTAGTGAGATGCAGTGTTTTTCACCTTTACAAGTTGGGAACTGCGATATCTAATGTGAAAGCGCATGAAACCGTCGTAATCTTGTAGAAAACATTGTAAAGTGGTGAGTAAAACGTTTTCTAACGATAGAAGTGCGAAGGTTAGGTTAGGTTAGGTTAGTTTAAGCTAGGTAGCGTCGTGAAACTACCAAAAACGACGTCATCTAACGAGATAGTGTTGTTTTATAGCGAGTAATAAACTGCGAAAGGTGAAATGTTGTGAAAGCACACAAAACGGCATGAACAAGCCAAATACTGCGTGTTCTACCGTTACAAGTGTGAAAGTGCTATATTGTGATATTCTCGTTAAAGCGCATGCAAGCATCGTGAAACCTTAAAGAACAATGTCATTTAGCGAGATACAACGTTCTGTACTGCAATAAGTTGGTGAAAAACTGTGAGGTTATGCAAATATTGTAATTGTGAACAAAACAGTGTAATAGAGCGTTTTTAGATACAAGTGCGAATGTTAGGTTAGGTTAAGATATGAACCGTCGTAAAACCGCATTAAACAATGTCACTTAGTGAGATGTAGTGTTTTTCAACATTACAAGTCGGGAACTACGATATCTAATGTGAAAGCGCATGAAACCGTCGTAATCTTGTAGAAAACATTGTAAAGTGGTGAGTAAAACGTTTTCTAACGATAGAAGTGCGAAGGTTAGGTAAGGTTAGTTTAAGCTAGGTAGCGTCGTGAAAGTACCAAAAACGACGTCATCTAACGAGATAGTGTTGTTTTATAGCGAGTATTAAACTGCGATAGGTGAAATGTTGTGAAAGCACACAAAACGGCATGAACAAGCCAAATACTGCGTGTTGTACCGTTACAAGTGCGAAACTGCTATGTTTTGACATTCTCGGCAAAGCGCATGCAAGTATCGTGAAACCTTAAAGAACGATGTCATTTAGCGAGATACAGCGTTCTGTACTGTAATAAGTTGGTGAGAAACTGTGAGGGCAAGCAAATATCGTAATTGTGAACGAAACAGTGTAATAGAGCGTTTTTTAATACAAGTGCGAATGTTAGGTTAGGTTAAGATATGAACCGTCGTAAAACCGCATTAAACAATGTCACTTGATGAGATGCAGTGTTTTTCACCATTACAAGTCGCGAACTGCGATATCTAATGTGAAAGCGCTTGCAAACGTCGTTAGGTTAGGTTAGGTTAGGTTAGGTTAGGTTAGGTTACGTTAGGTTAGGTTAGGTTTGGTTAGGTTAGGTTAGGTTAGGTTATGTTAGGTTAGGTTGGGTTAGGTTAGGTTAGGTTAGGTTAGGTTAAGATATGAACCGCGCTAAAACCGCATTACACAATGTCACTTAGTGAGATGCAGTTTTTCACCTTTACAAGTTGGGAACTGCGATATCTAATGTGAAAGCGCTTGAAACCGTCGTATTGTTGTAGAAAGCAATGTAAAGTAGCGAGTAAAACGTTTTCTAACGATAGAAGTGCGAAGGTTATGTTAGGTTGAGTTATGTTAGTTTAAGCTAGGTAGCGTCGTGAAACTACCAAAAACAACGTCATCTAACGAGATAGTGTTGTTTTATTGCGAGTACGAAACTGCGATAGGTGAAATGTTGTGAAAGCACACAAAACGGCATGAACAAGCCAAATACTGCGTGTTGTACCGTTACAAGTGCGAAACAGCTATGTTGTGATATTCTCGTTAAAGCGCATGCAAGCATCGTGAAACCTTAAAGAACGATGTCATTTAGCGAGATACAGCGTTCTGTACTGCAATAAGTTGGTGAAAAACTGTGAGGTTATGCAAATATCCTAATTGTGAACGAAACAGTGTAATAGAGCGTTTTTTAATACAAGTGCGAATGTTAGGTTAGGTTAAGATATGAACCGTCGTAAAACCGCATTAAACAATGTCACTTGATGAGATGCAGTGTTTTTCACCATTACAAGTCGGGAACTGCGATATCTAATGTGAAAGCGCTTGCAAACGTCGTTAGGTTAGGTTAGGTTAGGTTACGTTAGGTTAGGTTAGGTTAGGTTTGGTTAGGTTAGGTTAGGTTAGGTTAGGTTAGGTTACGTTAGGTTAGGTTTGGTTAGGTTAGGTTAGGTTAGGTTATGTTAGGTTAGGTTGGGTTAGGTTAGGTTAGGTTAGGTTAGGTTAGGTTAAGATATGAACCGCGCTAAAACCGCAATAAACAATGTCACTTAGTGAGATGCAGTGTTTTTCACCTTTACAAGTTGGGAACTGCGATATCTAATGTGAAAGCGCATGAAACCGTCGTAATCTTGTAGAAAACATTGTAAAGTGGTGAGTAAAACGTTTTCTAACGATAGAAGTGCGAAGGTTAGGTTAGGTTAGGTTAGTTTAAGCTAGGTAGCGTCGTGAAACTACCAAAAACGACGTCATCTAACGAGATAGTGTTGTTTTATAGCGAGTAGTAAACTGCGATAGGTGAAATGTTGTGAAAGCACACAAAACGGCATGAACAAGCCAAATACTGCGTGTTCTACCGTTACAAGTGCGAAACTGCTATATTGTGATATTCTCGTTAGAGCGCATGCAAGCATCGTGAAACCTTAAAGAACAATGTCATTTAGCGAGATACAACGTTCTGTACTGCAATGAGTTGGTGAAAAACTGTGAGGTTATGCTAATATTGTAATTGTGAACAAAACAGTGTAATAGAGCGTTTTTAGATACAAGTGCGAATGTTAGGTTAGGTTAAGATATGAACCGTCGTAAAACCGCATTAAACAATGTCACTTAGTGAGATGTAGTGTTTTTCAACATTACAAGTCGGGAACTACGATATCTATAGTGAAAGCGCATGAAACCGTCGTAATCTTGTAGAAAACATTGTAAAGTGGTGAGTAAAACGTTTTCTAACGATAGAAGTGCGAAGGTTAGGTTAGGTTAGTTTAAGCTAGGTAGCGTCGTGAAAGTACCAAAAACGACGTCATCTAACGAGATAGTGTTGTTTTATAGCGAGTATTAAACTGCGATAGGTGAAATGTTGTGAAAGCACACAAAACGGCATGAACAAGCCAAATACTGCGTGTTGTACCGTTACAAGTGCGAAACTGCTATGTTTTGACATTCTCGGTAAAGCGCATGCAAGTATCGTGAAACCTTAAAGAACGATGTCATTTAGCGAGATACAGCGTTCTGTACTGTAATAAGTTGGTGAGAAACTGTGAGGTCAAGCAAATATCGTAATTGTGAACGAAACAGTGTAATAGAGCGTTTTTTAATACAAGTGCGAATGTTAGGTTAGGTTAAGATATGAACCGTCGTAAAACCGCATTAAACAATGTCACTTGATGAGATGCAGTGTTTTTCACCATTACAAGTCGGGAACTGCGATATCTAATGTGAAAGCGCTTGCAAACGTCGTTAGGTTAGGTTAGGTTAGGTTAGGTTAGGTTACGTTAGGTTAGGTTTGGTTAGGTTAGGTTAGGTTAGGTTATGTTAGGTTAGGTTGGGTTAGGTTAGGTTAGGTTAGGTTAGGTTAAGATATGAACCGCGCTAAAACCGCATTACACAATGTCACTTAGTGAGATGCAGTGTTTTTCACCTTTACAAGTTGGGAACTGCGATATCTAATGTGAAAGCGCTTGAAACCGTCGTATTGTTGTAGAAAGCAATGTAAAGTAGCGAGTAAAACGTTTTCTAACGATAGAAGTGCGAAGGTTATGTTAGGTTGAGTTATGTTAGTTTAAGCTAGGTAGCGTCGTGAAACTACCAAAAACAACGTCATCTAACGAGATAGTGTTGTTTTATTGCGAGTACGAAACTGCGATAGGTGAAATGTTGTGAAAGCACACAAAACGGCATGAACAAGCCAAATACTGCGTGTTGTACCGTTACAAGTGCGAAACTGCTATGTTGTGATATTCTCGTTAAAGCGCATGCAAGCATCGTGAAACCTTAAAGAACGATGTCATTTAGCGAGATACAGCGTTCTGTACTGCAATAAGTTGGTGAAAAACTGTGAGGTTATGCAAATATCCTAATTGTGAACGAAACAGTGTAATAGAGCGTTTTTTAATACAAGTGCGAATGTTAGGTTAGGTTAAGATATGAACCGTCGTAAAACCGCATTAAACAATGTCACTTGATGAGATGCAGTGTTTTTCACCATTACAAGTCGGGAACTGCGATATCTAATGTGAAAGCGCTTGCAAACGTCGTTAGGTTAGGTTAGGTTAGGTTAGGTTAGGTTAGGTTAGGTTAGGTTAGGTTAGGTTACGTTAGGTTAGGTTTGGTTAGGTTAGGTTAGGTTATGTTAGGTTAGGTTGGGTTAGGTTAGGTTAGGTTAGGTTAGGTTAAGATATGAACCGCGCTAAAACCGCATTACACAATGTCACCTAGCGCGATGCAGTGTTTTTCACCTTTACAAGTTGGGAACTGCGATATCTAATGTGAAAGCGCTTGAAACCGTCGTATTGTTGTAGAAAGCAATGTAAAGTAGCGAGTAAAACGTTTTCTAACGATAGAAGTGCGAAGGTTATGTTAGGTTGAGTTATGTTAGTTTAAGCTAGGTAGCGTCGTGAAACTACCAAAGACAACGTCATCTAACGAGATAGTGTTGTTTTATTGCGAGTACAAAACTGCGATAGGTGAAATGTTGTGAAAGCACACAAAACGGCATGAACAAGCCAAATACTGCGTGTTGTACCGTTACAAGTGCGAAACTGCTATGTTGTGATATTCTCGTTAAAGCGCATGCAAGCATCGTGAAACCTTAAAGAACGATGTCATTTAGCGAGATACAGCGTTCTGTACTGCAATAAGTTGGTGAAAAACTGTGAGGTTATGCAAATATCCTAATTGTGAACGAAACAGTGTAATAGAGCGTTTTTTAATACAAGTGCGAATGTTAGGTTAGGTTAAGATATGAACCGTCGTAAAACCGCATTAAACAATGTCACTTAGTGAGATGCAGTGTTTTTCACCATTACAAGTCGGGAACTGCGATATCTAATGTGAAAGCGCTTGCAAACGTCGTTAGGTTAGGTTAGGTTAGGTTAGGTTACGTTAGGTTAGGTTAGGTTAGGTTTGGTTAGGTTAGGTTAGGTTAGGTTAGGTTAGGTTAGGTTAGGGATGTTAGGTAAGGTTTGGTTAGGTTAGGTTAGGTTAGGTTGGGTTAGGTAAGGTTAGGTTAGGTTAAGATATGAACCGCGCTAAAACCGCATTAAACAATGTCACTTAGTGAGATGCTGTGTTTTTCACCATTACAAGTCGGGAACTGCGATATCTAATGTGAAAGCGCTTGCAAACGTCGTTAGGTTAGGTTAGGTTAGGTTAGGTTACGTTAGGTTAGGTTTGGTTAGGTTAGGTTAGGTTAGGTTATGTTAGGTTAGGTTGGGTTAGGTTAGGTTAGGTTAGGTTAGGTTAAGATATGAACCGCGCTAAAACCGCATTACACAATGTCACTTAGTGAGATGCAGTGTTTTTCACCTTTACAAGTTGGGAACTGCGATATCTAATGTGAAAGCGCTTGAAACCGTCGTATTGTTGTAGAAAGCAATGTAAAGTAGCGAGTAAAACGTTTTCTAACGATAGAAGTGCGAAGGTTATGTTAGGTTGAGTTATGTTAGTTTAAGCTAGGTAGCGTCGTGAAACTACCAAAAACAACGTCATCTAACGAGATAGTGTTGTTTTATTGCGAGTACGAAACTGCGATAGGTGAAATGTTGTGAAAGCACACAAAACGGCATGAACAAGCCAAATACTGCGTGTTGTACCGTTACAAGTGCGAAACTGCTATGTTGTGATATTCTCGTTAAAGCGCATGCAAGCATCGTGAAACCTTAAAGAACGATGTCATTTAGCGAGATACAGCGTTCTGTACTGCAATAAGTTGGTGAAAAACTGTGAGGTTATGCAAATATCCTAATTGTGAACGAAACAGTGTAATAGAGCGTTTTTTAATACAAGTGCGAATGTTAGGTTAGGTTAAGATATGAACCGTCGTAAAACCGCATTAAACAATGTCACTTGATGAGATGCAGTGTTTTTCACCATTACAAGTCGGGAACTGCGATATCTAATGTGAAAGCGCTTGGAAACGTCGTTAGGTTAGGTTAGGTTAGGTTAGGTTAGGTTAGGTTAGGTTAGGTTACGTTAGGTTAGGTTTGGTTAGGTTAGGTTAGGTTAGGTTATGTTAGGTTAGGTTGGGTTAGGTTAGGTTAGGTTAGGTTAGGTTAAGATATGAACCGCGCTAAAACCGCAATAAACAATGTCACTTAGTGAGATGCAGTGTTTTTCACCTTTACAAGTTGGGAACTGCGATATCTAATGTGAAAGCGCATGAAACCGTCGTAATCTTGTAGAAAACATTGTAAAGTGGTGAGTAAAACGTTTTCTAACGATAGAAGTGCGAAGGTTAGGTTAGGTTAGGTTAGTTTAAGCTAGGTAGCGTCGTGAAACTACCAAAAACGACGTCATCTAACGAGATAGTGTTGTTTTATAGCGAGTATTAAACTGCGATAGGTGAAATGTTGTGAAAGCACACAAAACGGCATGAACAAGCCAAATACTGCGTGTTCTACCGTTACAAGTGCGAAACTGCTATATTGTGATATTCTCGTTAGAGCGCATGCAAGCATCGTGAAACCTTAAAGAACAATGTCATTTAGCGAGATACAACGTTCTGTACTGCAATGAGTTGGTGAAAAACTGTGAGGTTATGCAAATATTGTAATTGTGAACAAAACAGTGTAATAGAGCGTTTTTAGATACAAGTGCGAATGTTAGGTTAGGTTAAGATATGAACCGTCGTAAAACCGCATTAAACAATGTCACTTAGTGAGATGTAGTGTTTTTCAACATTACAAGTCGGGAACTACGATATCTAATGTGAAAGCGCATGAAACCGTCGTAATCTTGTAGAAAACATTGTAAAGTGGTGAGTAAAACGTTTTCTAACGATAGAAGTGCGAAGGTTAGGTTAGGTTAGTTTAAGCTAGGTAGCGTCGTGAAAGTACCAAAAACGACGTCATCTAACGAGATAGTGTTGTTTTATAGCGAGTATTAAACTGCGATAGGTGAAATGTTGTGAAAGCACACAAAACGGCATGAACAAGCCAAATACTGCGTGTTGTGCCGTTACAAGTGCGAAACTGCTATGTTTTGACATTCTCGGTAAAGCGCATGCAAGTATCGTGAAACCTTAAAGAACGATGTCATTTAGCGAGATACAGCGTTCTGTACTGTAATAAGTTGGTGAGAAACTGTGAGGTCAAGCAAATATCGTAATTGTGAACGAAACAGTGTAATAGAGCGTTTTTTAATACAAGTGCGAATGTTAGGTTAGGTTAAGATATGAACCGTCGTAAAACCGCATTAAACAATGTCACTTGATGAGATGCAGTGTTTTTCACCATTACAAGTCGGGAACTGCGATATCTAATGTGAAAGCGCTTGCAAACGTCGTTAGGTTAGGTTAGGTTAGGTTAGGTTACGTTAGGTTAGGTTAGGTTAGGTTTGGTTAGGTTAGGTTAGGTTAGGTTAGGTTAGGGATGTTAGGTAAGGTTTGGTTAGGTTAGGTTAGGTTAGGTTGGGTTAGGTAAGGTTAGGTTAGGTTAAGATATGAACCGCGCTAAAACCGCATTAAACAATGTCACTTAGTGAGATGCTGTGTTTTTCACCATTACAAGTCGGGAACTGCGATATCTAATGTGAAAGCGCTTGCAAACGTCGTTAGGTTAGGTTAGGTTAGGTTAGGTTACGTTAGGTTAGGTTTGGTTAGGTTAGGTTAGGTTAGGTTATGTTAGGTTAGGTTGGGTTAGGTTAGGTTAGGTTAGGTTAGGTTAGGTTAAGATATGAACCGCGCTAAAACCGCATTACACAATGTCACTTAGTGAGATGCAGTGTTTTTCACCTTTACAAGTTGGGAACTGCGATATCTAATGTGAAAGCGCTTGAAACCGTCGTATTGTTGTAGAAAGCAATGTAAAGTAGCGAGTAAAACGTTTTCTAACGATAGAAGTGCGAAGGTTATGTTAGGTTGAGTTATGTTAGTTTAAGCTAGGTAGCGTCGTGAAACTACCAAAAACAACGTCATCTAACGAGATAGTGTTGTTTTATTGCGAGTACGAAACTGCGATAGGTGAAATGTTGTGGAAGCACACAAAACGGCATGAACAAGCCAAATACTGCGTGTTGTACCGTTACAAGTGCGAAACTGCTATGTTGTGATATTCTCGTTAAAGCGCATGCAAGCATCGTGAAACCTTAAAGAACGATGTCATTTAGCGAGATACAGCGTTCTGTACTGCAATAAGTTGGTGAAAAACTGTGAGGTTATGCAAATATCCTAATTGTGAACGAAACAGTGTAATAGAGCGTTTTTTAATACAAGTGCGAATGTTAGGTTAGGTTAAGATATGAACCGTCGTAAAACCGCATTAAACAATGTCACTTGATGAGATGCAGTGTTTTTCACCATTACAAGTCGGGAACTGCGATATCTAATGTGAAAGCGCTTGCAAACGTCGTTAGGTTAGGTTAGGTTAGGTTACGTTAGGTTAGGTTAGGTTAGGTTTGGTTAGGTTAGGTTAGGTTAGGTTAGGTTAGGGATGTTAGGTAAGGTTTGGTTAGGTTAGGTTAGGTTAGGTTGGGTTAGGTAAGGTTAGGTTAGGTTAAGATATGAACCGCGCTAAAACCGCATTAAACAATGTCACTTAGTGAGATGCTGTGTTTTTCACCATTACAAGTCGGGAACTGCGATATATAATGTGAAAGCGCTTGCAAACGTCGTTAGGTTAGGTTAGGTTAGGTTAGGTTAGGTTAGGTTACGTTAGGTTAGGTTTGGTTAGGTTAGGTTAGGTTAGGTTATGTTAGGTTAGGTTGGGTTAGGTTAGGTTAGGTTAGGTTAGGTTAAGATATGAACCGCGCTAAAACCGCATTACACAATGTCACTTAGTGAGATGCAGTGTTTTTCACCTTTACAAGTTGGGAACTGCGATATCTAATGTGAAAGCGCTTGAAACCGTCGTATTGTTGTAGAAAGCAATGTAAAGTAGCGAGTAAAACGTTTTCTAACGATAGAAGTGCGAAGGTTATGTTAGGTTGAGTTATGTTAGTTTAAGCTAGGTAGCGTCGTGAAACTACCAAAAACAACGTCATCTAACGAGATAGTGTTGTTTTATTGCGAGTACGAAACTGCGATAGGTGAAATGTTGTGAAAGCACACAAAACGGCATGAACAAGCCAAATACTGCGTGTTGTACCGTTACAAGTGCGAAACTGCTATGTTGTGATATTCTCGTTAAAGCGCATGCAAGCATCGTGAAACCTTAAAGAACGATGTCATTTAGCGAGATACAGCGTTCTGTACTGCAATAAGTTGGTGAAAAACTGTGAGGTTATGCAAATATCCTAATTGTGAACGAAACAGTGTAATAGAGCGTTTTTTAATACAAGTGCGAATGTTAGGTTAGGTTAAGATATGAACCGTCGTAAAACCGCATTAAACAATGTCACTTGATGAGATGCAGTGTTTTTCACCATTACAAGTCGGGAACTGCGATATCTAATGTGAAAGCGCTTGCAAACGTCGTTAGGTTAGGTTAGGTTAGGTTAGGTTAGGTTAGGTTAGGTTAGGTTAGGTTACGTTAGGTTAGGTTTGGTTAGGTTAGGTTAGGTTAGGTTAGGTTATGTTAGGTTAGGTTGGGTTAGGTTAGGTTAGGTTAGGTTAGGTTAAGATATGAACCGCGCTAAAACCGCATTACACAATGTCACTTGATGAGATGCAGTGTTTTTCACCATTACAAGTCGGGAACTGCGATATCTAATGTGAAAGCGCTTGCAAACGTCGTTAGGTTAGGTTAGGTTAGGTTAGGTTAGGTTAGGTTACGTTAGGTTAGGTCAGGTTAGGTTTGGTTAGGTTAGGTTAGGTTAGGTTAGGTTAGGGATGTTAGGTAAGGTTTGGTTAGGTTAGGTTAGGTTAGGTTGGGTTAGGTAAGGTTAGGTTAGGTTAAGATATGAACCGCGCTAAAACCGCATTAAACAATGTCACTTAGTGAGATGCTGTGTTTTTCACCATTACAAGTCGGGAACTGCGATATCTAATGCGAAAGCGCTTGCAAACGTCGTTAGGTTAGGTTAGGTTAGGTTAGGTTAGGTTACGTTAGGTTAGGTTTGGTTAGGTTAGGTTAGGTTAGGTTATGTTAGGTTAGGTTGGGTTAGGTTAGGTTAGGTTAGGTTAAGATATGAACCGCGCGAAAACCACATTAAACAATGTCACTTAGTGAGATGCAGTGTTTTTCACCTTTACAAGTTGGGAACTGCGATATCTAATGTGAAAGCGCATGAAACCGTCGTAATCTTGTAGAAAACATTGTAAAGTGGTGAGTAAAACGTTTTCTAACGATAGAAGTGCGAAGGTTAGGTTAGGTTAGGTTAGTTTAAGCTAGGTAGCGTCGTGAAACTACCAAAAACGACGTCATCTAACGAGATAGTGTTGTTTTATAGCGAGTAATAAACTGCGAAAGGTGAAATGTTGTGAAAGCACACAAAACGG
Source organism: Rhipicephalus microplus (assembly GCF_043290135.1). Taxonomy (NCBI): domain Eukaryota; kingdom Metazoa; phylum Arthropoda; class Arachnida; order Ixodida; family Ixodidae; genus Rhipicephalus; species Rhipicephalus microplus. The sequence continues at coordinate 391,946 of NW_027464697.1, read as the reverse complement.
CATGAACAAGCCAAATACTGCGTGTTCTACCGTTACAAGTGTGAAAGTGCTATATTGTGATATTCTCGTTAAAGCGCATGCAAGCATCGTGAAACCTTAAAGAACAATGTCATTTAGCGAGATACAACGTTCTGTACTGCAATAAGTTGGTGAAAAACTGTGAGGTTATGCAAATATTGTAATTGTGAACAAAACAGTGTAATAGAGCGTTTTTAGATACAAGTGCGAATGTTAGGTTAGGTTAAGATATGAACCGTCGTAAAACCGCATTAAACAATGTCACTTAGTGAGATGTAGTGTTTTTCAACATTACAAGTCGGGAACTACGATATCTAATGTGAAAGCGCATGAAACCGTCGTAATCTTGTAGAAAACATTGTAAAGTGGTGAGTAAAACGTTTTCTAACGATAGAAGTGCGAAGGTTAGGTAAGGTTAGTTTAAGCTAGGTAGCGTCGTGAAAGTACCAAAAACGACGTCATCTAACGAGATAGTGTTGTTTTATAGCGAGTATTAAACTGCGATAGGTGAAATGTTGTGAAAGCACACAAAACGGCATGAACAAGCCAAATACTGCGTGTTGTACCGTTACAAGTGCGAAACTGCTATGTTTTGACATTCTCGGCAAAGCGCATGCAAGTATCGTGAAACCTTAAAGAACGATGTCATTTAGCGAGATACAGCGTTCTGTACTGTAATAAGTTGGTGAGAAACTGTGAGGGCAAGCAAATATCGTAATTGTGAACGAAACAGTGTAATAGAGCGTTTTTTAATACAAGTGCGAATGTTAGGTTAGGTTAAGATATGAACCGTCGTAAAACCGCATTAAACAATGTCACTTGATGAGATGCAGTGTTTTTCACCATTACAAGTCGCGAACTGCGATATCTAATGTGAAAGCGCTTGCAAACGTCGTTAGGTTAGGTTAGGTTAGGTTAGGTTAGGTTACGTTAGGTTAGGTTAGGTTTGGTTAGGTTAGGTTAGGTTAGGTTATGTTAGGTTAGGTTGGGTTAGGTTAGGTTAGGTTAGGTTAGGTTAAGATATGAACCGCGCTAAAACCGCATTACACAATGTCACTTAGTGAGATGCAGTTTTTCACCTTTACAAGTTGGGAACTGCGATATCTAATGTGAAAGCGCTTGAAACCGTCGTATTGTTGTAGAAAGCAATGTAAAGTAGCGAGTAAAACGTTTTCTAACGATAGAAGTGCGAAGGTTATGTTAGGTTGAGTTATGTTAGTTTAAGCTAGGTAGCGTCGTGAAACTACCAAAAACAACGTCATCTAACGAGATAGTGTTGTTTTATTGCGAGTACGAAACTGCGATAGGTGAAATGTTGTGAAAGCACACAAAACGGCATGAACAAGCCAAATACTGCGTGTTGTACCGTTACAAGTGCGAAACAGCTATGTTGTGATATTCTCGTTAAAGCGCATGCAAGCATCGTGAAACCTTAAAGAACGATGTCATTTAGCGAGATACAGCGTTCTGTACTGCAATAAGTTGGTGAAAAACTGTGAGGTTATGCAAATATCCTAATTGTGAACGAAACAGTGTAATAGAGCGTTTTTTAATACAAGTGCGAATGTTAGGTTAGGTTAAGATATGAACCGTCGTAAAACCGCATTAAACAATGTCACTTGATGAGATGCAGTGTTTTTCACCATTACAAGTCGGGAACTGCGATATCTAATGTGAAAGCGCTTGCAAACGTCGTTAGGTTAGGTTAGGTTAGGTTACGTTAGGTTAGGTTAGGTTAGGTTTGGTTAGGTTAGGTTAGGTTAGGTTAGGTTAGGGATGTTAGGTAAGGTTTGGTTAGGTTAGGTTAGGTTAGGTTGGGTTAGGTAAGGTTAGGTTAGGTTAAGATATGAACCGCGCTAAAACCGCATTAAACAATGTCACTTAGTGAGATGCTGTGTTTTTCACCATTACAAGTCGGGAACTGCGATATATAATGTGAAAGCGCTTGCAAACGTCGTTAGGTTAGGTTAGGTTAGGTTAGGTTAGGTTAGGTTACGTTAGGTTAGGTTTGGTTAGGTTAGGTTAGGTTAGGTTATGTTAGGTTAGGTTGGGTTAGGTTAGGTTAGGTTAGGTTAGGTTAAGATATGAACCGCGCTAAAACCGCATTACACAATGTCACTTAGTGAGATGCAGTGTTTTTCACCTTTACAAGTTGGGAACTGCGATATCTAATGTGAAAGCGCTTGAAACCGTCGTATTGTTGTAGAAAGCAATGTAAAGTAGCGAGTAAAACGTTTTCTAACGATAGAAGTGCGAAGGTTATGTTAGGTTGAGTTATGTTAGTTTAAGCTAGGTAGCGTCGTGAAACTACCAAAAACAACGTCATCTAACGAGATAGTGTTGTTTTATTGCGAGTACGAAACTGCGATAGGTGAAATGTTGTGAAAGCACACAAAACGGCATGAACAAGCCAAATACTGCGTGTTGTACCGTTACAAGTGCGAAACTGCTATGTTGTGATATTCTCGTTAAAGCGCATGCAAGCATCGTGAAACCTTAAAGAACGATGTCATTTAGCGAGATACAGCGTTCTGTACTGCAATAAGTTGGTGAAAAACTGTGAGGTTATGCAAATATCCTAATTGTGAACGAAACAGTGTAATAGAGCGTTTTTTAATACAAGTGCGAATGTTAGGTTAGGTTAAGATATGAACCGTCGTAAAACCGCATTAAACAATGTCACTTGATGAGATGCAGTGTTTTTCACCATTACAAGTCGGGAACTGCGATATCTAATGTGAAAGCGCTTGCAAACGTCGTTAGGTTAGGTTAGGTTAGGTTAGGTTAGGTTAGGTTAGGTTAGGTTAGGTTAGGTTACGTTAGGTTAGGTTTGGTTAGGTTAGGTTAGGTTAGGTTAGGTTATGTTAGGTTAGGTTGGGTTAGGTTAGGTTAGGTTAGGTTAGGTTAAGATATGAACCGCGCTAAAACCGCATTACACAATGTCACTTGATGAGATGCAGTGTTTTTCACCATTACAAGTCGGGAACTGCGATATCTAATGTGAAAGCGCTTGCAAACGTCGTTAGGTTAGGTTAGGTTAGGTTAGGTTAGGTTACGTTAGGTTAGGTCAGGTTAGGTTTGGTTAGGTTAGGTTAGGTTAGGTTAGGTTAGGGATGTTAGGTAAGGTTTGGTTAGGTTAGGTTAGGTTAGGTTGGGTTAGGTAAGGTTAGGTTAGGTTAAGATATGAACCGCGCTAAAACCGCATTAAACAATGTCACTTAGTGAGATGCTGTGTTTTTCACCATTACAAGTCGGGAACTGCGATATCTAATGCGAAAGCGCTTGCAAACGTCGTTAGGTTAGGTTAGGTTAGGTTAGGTTAGGTTACGTTAGGTTAGGTTTGGTTAGGTTAGGTTAGGTTAGGTTATGTTAGGTTAGGTTGGGTTAGGTTAGGTTAGGTTAGGTTAAGATATGAACCGCGCGAAAACCACATTAAACAATGTCACTTAGTGAGATGCAGTGTTTTTCACCTTTACAAGTTGGGAACTGCGATATCTAATGTGAAAGCGCATGAAACCGTCGTAATCTTGTAGAAAACATTGTAAAGTGGTGAGTAAAACGTTTTCTAACGATAGAAGTGCGAAGGTTAGGTTAGGTTAGGTTAGTTTAAGCTAGGTAGCGTCGTGAAACTACCAAAAACGACGTCATCTAACGAGATAGTGTTGTTTTATAGCGAGTAATAAACTGCGAAAGGTGAAATGTTGTGAAAGCACACAAAACGGCATGAACAAGCCAAATACTGCGTGTTCTACCGTTACAAGTGTGAAAGTGCTATATTGTGATATTCTCGTTAAAGCGCATGCAAGCATCGTGAAACCTTAAAGAACAATGTCATTTAGCGAGATACAACGTTCTGTACTGCAATAAGTTGGTGAAAAACTGTGAGGTTATGCAAATATTGTAATTGTGAACAAAACAGTGTAATAGAGCGTTTTTAGATACAAGTGCGAATGTTAGGTTAGGTTAAGATATGAACCGTCGTAAAACCGCATTAAACAATGTCACTTAGTGAGATGTAGTGTTTTTCAACATTACAAGTCGGGAACTACGATATCTAATGTGAAAGCGCATGAAACCGTCGTAATCTTGTAGAAAACATTGTAAAGTGGTGAGTAAAACGTTTTCTAACGATAGAAGTGCGAAGGTTAGGTAAGGTTAGTTTAAGCTAGGTAGCGTCGTGAAAGTACCAAAAACGACGTCATCTAACGAGATAGTGTTGTTTTATAGCGAGTATTAAACTGCGATAGGTGAAATGTTGTGAAAGCACACAAAACGGCATGAACAAGCCAAATACTGCGTGTTGTACCGTTACAAGTGCGAAACTGCTATGTTTTGACATTCTCGGCAAAGCGCATGCAAGTATCGTGAAACCTTAAAGAACGATGTCATTTAGCGAGATACAGCGTTCTGTACTGTAATAAGTTGGTG